>NC_054483.1:34457440-34702440 GCF_017639515.1 Carcharodon carcharias
GGTTACAGTAATAGGCAGCGTTTTAGGTGCTGGAGGAGGTTACAGAAACAGTGAGGTTTGTAGGGGCTGGAGGAGGTTACAGAAATAGGGAGGGTTGTTGTGTGTGAAGGAGGTTACAGAGATCGGGAGGGGTGTAGGGGCTGGAGGATGTTACAGAGATGGGGAGGGGTGTAGGGTCTGGAGGTGGTTACAGAGATCAGGTTGGTTTGTAGTGAGTGATTACAGAGATACTCAGGGTTGTAGGTGGCTGGAGCTGGTTACAGAGATAGGGAGGGGTGTCGGGGCTTGAGTTTACAGAGATAGGGAGGGATGTAGCATCTGGGGGAGTTTATTGAGATAGGGAGGGGTGTAGGGGCTGGAGGAGGTTATAGAGATAGGGAGGTTTGTAGGGGCTGGAGGAGGTGACAGAGATAGGGACTGGTGATGCGGCTGGAGGAGTTAACAGAGATAGCGATGTTTGAATGGGCTGGAGGATGTAATAGAGATAGGGAGGGTTGTAGGGGTTGGAAAAGTTTACAGAGATAGGGAGGTTTGTAGCGGCTGGAGGAGGTTGCAGAGATAGGGAGGGTTGTAGGGGCTGGAGGAAGTTATAGAGATAGGGAGGTTTGTAGGGGCTGGAGGAGGTTATAGAGATAGGGAGGTTTGTAGGGCCTGGAGGAGGTGACAGAGATAGCGATGTTTGAATGGGCTGGAGGATGTAATAGAGATAGGGAGGGTTGTAGGGGTTGGAGAAGGTTGCAGAGATAGGGAGGGGTGTAGGGGCTGGAGGAGGTTATAGAGATAGGGAGGTTTGTAGGGGCTGGAGGAGGTGACAGAGATAGGGACTGGTGATGCGTCTGGAGGAGTTAACAGAGATAGCGATGTTTGAATGGGCTGGAGGATGTAATAGAGATAGGGAGAGTTGTAGGGGTTGGAAAAGTTTACAGAGATAGGGAGGTTTGTAGGGGCTGGAGGAGGTTACAGAGATAGGGAGGGGTGTAGGGGATGGTGGAGGTTACATAGATAGGGAGGGGTGTAGGGGCTGGAGGAGGTTACAGGGATAGGGAGTTTTATAGCGGCTGATAGAGGTTACAGACATAGGGCGTGTTGTAGGTACTGGAGGTTGTTGCATAGATTGGGAGGTTTGTAGGGGCTCCGGGAGGTTACAGGGATAGGGAGGGTTGTAGCTGCTGGAGGAGGTTACAGAGATAGGGAAGGGTGTAGCTGCTGGAGGAAGTTACAGGGATAGGGAGGGGTGTAGCTGCTGGAGGAGGTTACAGAGATAGGGAGGGGTGTAGCTGCTGGAGGAGGTTACAGAGATAGGTAGGGGTGTAGCTGCTGGAGGAGGTTACAGAGATAGGGAGGGGTGTAAGGGCTGGAGGATGTTACAGAGATAGAAAGGTGTGCAGGGGCTGGAGGTGGTTACAGAGATAGGGAGTAGTGTAGGTGACTGGAGGAGTTTACAGAGATAGGGAGGGGTGTAGGGGCTGGAGAAAGATAGAGAGATACGGAGGGGGGTAGGGGCTGGAGGAGGTTACAGAGATAGGGATGGGTGTAGGGGCTGGAGGAGTTTACAGAGATAGTGAGGTTTGTAGGGGTTGGAGGAGGTGACAGAGATAGGGAGGGATGTAGCGGCTGGAGGAGGTTACAGATATCGGGAGTGGTGAAGGTGCTGGAGGAGTTTACAGGGATAGGGCGGTTTGTACGGGCTGGAGGTGTTTACAGAGATAGGGAGGGATGTAGGGGCTGGAGGAGTTAGCAGAGATAGGGCTGGGTCTAGGGGCTGTAGGAGGTTACAGAGAGAGGGAGGTTTGTAGGGGCTGCAGGAGGTTACAGAGATAGGGAGGGGTATAGGGGCTGGTGGAGGTTACAGAGTTAGGGAGGAATGTAGGGCTTGGAGGAGGTTACAGAGGTAGGGAAGGGTGTAGGGGCTGGAGGAGGTTACAGAGATAGGGAGTGTTGTATGGGCTGTAGTTGGTTACAGAGATAGGGATGGGTGTATTTGGCTGAAGGTGGTTACAGACATAGGGAGCTTTTTAGGGGCTAGAGGAGTTTAAAGAGATATGGAGGGGTGTAGGGGCTGGAGGAGGTTACAGAGATAGGGAATGTTGTATGGGCTGGAGGAGGGTACAGCGATAAGGAGGATTGTAGAGGCTGGAGGAGATTACAGAGAATGGAAGGGGTGTAGTTGGCTGGAGGTGTTTACAGAGATATGGAGGGCTCTAGTGGCTGGAGGAGGATACACAGATAAGGAGGGGGTAGGGGCTGTAGGAGGTTACCGAGATAGGGAGGTTTGTAGGGGCTGCAGGAGGTGACAGAGATATGGAGGCTTGTAGGGGCTGGTGGAGGTTACAGAGATCGGGATGGATGTAGGGGTTGGAGGAGGTTACAGAGATAGGGAGTGGTGAAGGTGCTGGAGGAGTTTACAGCTTTTGGGAGGTTTGTAGGGGCTGGAGTAGGTTATAGAGATAGGGATGGATGTAGGGGCTGGAGGAGATTACACAGATAGGGGGTGTTGAATGGGCTGGAGGAGGTTACAGAGATAGTTAGGGTTGTAGGGGCTGGAGGAGGTTGCAGAAATTGGGAGGTTTGTAGCGGCTGGAGGAGGTTGCAGGGATAGGGAGGGGTTTAGGTGCTGGAGGAGGTTACAGAGATAGGGAGGGGTGTAGCGGCTGGAAGAGGTTGCAGAGATTGGGAGGTTTGTAGCCACTGGAGGAGGTTGCAGGGATAAGGAGGGGTTTAGGTGCTGGAGGAGGTTACAGAGATAGGGAGGGGTGTAGCTGCTGGAGGAGGTAACAGCGAGAAGTATAGGGGCTGGACGAGGTTACTGAAATAGGGAGGCATGTAGGGGCTGGAGGAGGTTACAGAGATAGGGAGGGGTGTAGCTGCTGGAGGAGGTTACATAGATAGCGAGGAGAGTAGGGGCTGGAGGAGCTTACAGAGATAAGGAGGTTTGTAGGGCTGAAGGAGGTTACATAGATAGCAAGGAGTGTAGCTGCTGGAGGTGGTTACATAGATAGCGAGGAGTGTAGGGGCTGGACGAGGTTACCGAAATAAGGAGGCATGTAGGGGCTGGAGGTGGTTACAGAGATAGGGAGGGTTTTAGAGAGTGGAGGAGTTTACAGAGAGAGGGAGTGGTGTAGGTGCTGGAGGAGATTACAGAGATAGGGTGGGGTGTAGGTTGCTGGAGGTGGTTACAGAGATAGGCAGGGGTGTAGGGGTTGGAGGAGTTTACAGAGATAGGGAGCGCTGTAGTTGCTGGAGGCGCTTAAAGTGATAGAGAGGTTTGTTGGTGGCTGGAGGTGGTTACAGAGATAGGGAGGTGTTTATGGGCTGGAGGTGTTTATGGAGATATGTAGGGGTGTAGGTGCTGGAGGAGATTACAGAAATAGGGTGTGGTGTAGGTGCTGGAGGAGGTTACGGAGTTACGGAGGGTGTAGGGGCTGGAGGAGGTTATAAATAAAGTGAGGTGTGTAGGGTCTGGAGGAGGTTACAGATATAGGGAGGGGTGTAGGGGCTGGAGGAGGTTATAGAGATAAGTATGGGTGTAGGGGCTCGAGGAGGTTACAGAGATAGGGAGGTTTATAGCGGCTGAAGGAGGTTACAGGGATAGCGAGGGGTTTAGGTACTGGAGGAGGTTACAGAGATAGGGAGGGGTGTAGTTGCTGGAGGAGGTTACATCAATAGCGAGGAATGTAGGGGCTGGACGATGTTACAGAGATAGGGAGGCATGTAGAGGCTGGAGGTGGTTACAGAGATAGGGAGGATTGTAGGGACTGGAGGAGGTTACTGAAGTAGGGAGGGTTGTAGTGAGTGGAGGAGGTTACAGAGATAGGGTGGGCTGTAGGGGCTGCGTGGAGTTTACAGAGATAGGGTGGGGTGTAGGGGCTGGAGATATAGGGACTGTTGTAGTGAGTGGAGTTGGTTACAGAGAGATAGGGAGCATTGTAGGGCCTGGATGAGGTTACAGAGATAGGGAAGGGTGTAGTTGTCGGAGGAAGTTACACAGATAGGGAGGTTTCAGAGACAGGGATGTGTGTAGGGGCTGGAGGAGTTTACAGATATAGGGAGCTTTGTAGGGCTGGAGGTGGTTACAGAGATAGGGAGATTTGTAGCGGCTGGACAAGCTAACAGAGATAGGGAGGGGTGCAGGGGCTGGAGGTGTTTACAAAGATAGGGAAGGTTGTAGGGGCTGGAGGTGGTTACAGAAATAGTGAGGGTTGTAGTGAGTGCTGGAGGTTACAGAGATCGGGAGGGTTGTAGTGGCTGGAGGAGGTTACAGAGATAGGGAGTGGTGTAGGGTCTGGAGGTACTTACAGAGATAGTAAGGGTTCTGGTGGCTGGAGGAGTTTACAGAGATAGAGAGGTTTGTCGGGCCTGGAGAAGGTTACACATATCGGGAGGGTTGTAGTGGTTGGAGGAGTTTACAGAGATAGGTAGTGTTGTAGTGAGTGGAGGGGTTTACAGAGATCGGGAGGGCTGTAGGAAGTGGAGGAGGTTACAGAGATTGGGAGGGTTGTTGGGGCTGGAGATATAGGGACTGTTGTAGTGAGTGGAGTTGGTTACAGAGAGATAGGGAGCGTTGTAGGGCCTGGATGAGGTTACAGAGATATTGAGGGGTGTAGGGGCTGTGGGTGATAAGAGAGATACACAGGGTTGTAGGTGGCTGGAGGTGGTTACAGAGATAGGGCATGGTGTAGGGGCTATAGGAGATTACAGAGATAGGGAGGGTGTAGGGGCTGGAGGTGATTACAGCGATAGGGAAGGGTGTAGGAGCAGGAGGAGGTTACAGAGATAGGGAAGGGTGTAGGGTCTGGAGGAGGTTACAGAAATAGGGAGGGTTGTAGTGAATGGAGGAGGTTCCAGCGATAGGGAGGG
Organism: Carcharodon carcharias; assembly: GCF_017639515.1. Lineage (NCBI taxonomy): Eukaryota > Metazoa > Chordata > Chondrichthyes > Lamniformes > Lamnidae > Carcharodon > Carcharodon carcharias. The sequence goes on from NC_054483.1 coordinate 34,462,298, forward strand.
GTGTAGGGGCTGGAGGAGGTTACAGGGATAGGGCGGAGTTTAGTGGCTGGAGGTGGTTACAGAGATATGGAGGTTTGTAGGGGCTGGAGAACGTTACAGACATAGGGAACATTGTACGTACTGGAGGAGATTACTGAGATAAGGAGGTTTGTAGCGGCTGGAGGAGGTTACAGAGATAGGGAGGGGTGTAGGAGCAGGAGGAGTTTACAGAGATAGGGATGGGTGTAGGAGCAGGAGGAGTTTACAGAGATAGGGATGGGTGTAGGTGGCTGGAAGATTTTACAGAGATATGGAGGGATGTAGAGGCTGGAGTAGGTTACAGAGTTAGGGACGGGTGTAGGGATTGGAGGTGGTTACAGTGATAGTGAGGGTTGTTTTGGCTGGAGGAGCTTACAGATATAGAGAGGTTTGTAGGGGCTTGAGGAGGTTATTGAGATCGGGATTGTTGCAGTGAGTGGAGGAGTTTACAGAGATCGGGAAGGTTGTAGGGAGTGGAGGAGTTTACAGACATAGCGAGGGCTGTAGGGAGTGGAGGAGGTTACAGAGATCGGGAGGGTTGTTTTGAGAGGAGGAGTTCACAGAGATAGGGACGGTTGTATGGAGTGGAGGAGCTTACAGAGATCGGGAGGGTTGTCGTGAGTGGAGGAGTTTACAGAGATAGGGAGTGTTGTAGGGAGTGGAGGAGTTTACAGATATCGGGAGGGCTGTAGGGAGTGGAGGAGATTACAGAGATCGGGAGTTTTGTAGGGAGTGGAGGTGTTTACAGAGATATTGAGGGGTGTAGGGTCTGGAGGTGATTACAGAGATAGAGAGGGTTGTAGGTGGCTGGAGGTGGTTATAGCGATAGGGAGAGGTGTAGGTGGCTGGAGGATTTTACAGAGATATGGAGGGATGTAGGGGCTGGAGTAGGTTACAGAGTTAGGGACGGGAGTAGGGTTTGGAGGTGGTTACAGAGATAGTGAGGGTTGTATTGGCTGGAGGAGCTTACAGATATAGAGAGGTTTGTCGGGGCTTGAGGAGGTTATTGAGATCGGGATTGTTGCAATGAGTGGAGGTGTTTACAGAGATAGGGAGGTTTGTAGGTGGCTGGAGGTGGTTACAGAGATAGGGCGTGGTGTAGGGGCTATAGGAGATTACAGAGGTAGGGAGGGGTGTAGGGGCTGGAGGAGTTTACAGAGATAGGGAGGGATGTAGAATCTGGAGGATTTTACAGAGATAGGGAATGGTGTAGGGGCTGGAGGCGGTTACAGAAACAAGAGAGGGGCAGGTGCTGGAGGAGTTTACAGAGATAGGGAGGGTTGTAGGTGCTGGAGGATGTCACAGAGATGGGGAGGGGTGTAGGGGCTGGAGGAGGTTACAGAGATAGGGCGTGGTTTAGCAGCTGGAGGACTTAGCAGAGATAGCGATGTTTGTAGGGGCTGGAGAATTTTACAGATATAGGGAGGATTGTAGGCGCTGGAGAAAGTTACAGAGATCAGGTGGTTTGTAGGGTCTGGAGGAGGTTACAGAGATAGGGAGGGTTGTAGGGTCTGGAGGAGGTTACAGAGATAGGGAGGGTTGTAGGGTCTGGAGGAGGTTACAGAGATAGGAAGGGTTGTAGGGTCTGGAGGAGGTTACAGAGATAGGGAGGGCAGTAGGTGCTGGTGAAGGTTACAGAGATTGGGAGGGGTGTAGCTGCTTGAGGAGGTTTCAGAGATAGGGAGGGGTGTAGGGGCCGGAGGAGGTTATAGATATCGGGAGTGTTGTAGGGAGTGGAGGAGTTTACAGATATCGGGAAGTTTGTAGGGAGTGGAGCAGTTTACAGAGATAGGGAGGGCTGTAGGGAGTGGAGGAGATTACAGAGATCGGGAGTTTTGTAGGGAGTGGAGGTGTTTACAGAGATATTGAGGGGTGTAGGGTCTGGAGGTGATTACAGAGATAGAGAGGGTTGTAGGTGGCTGGAGAATTTTACAGAGATATGGAGGGATGTAGGGGCTGGAGTAGGTTACAAGATCAGGAGGGGTGTAGGGGCTGGAGGTGGTTACAGAGATAATGAGGGTTGTAGTGGCTGGAGGAGGTTACAGATATAGGGAGGTTTGTCGGGGCTGGAGGAGGTTATTGAGATCGGGAGGGTTGCAGTGAGTGGAGGAGTTTGCAGAAATAGGGAGGTTTGAAGGGAGTGGAGGTGATTACAGAGATAGGGCGGGGTGTAGGGGCTGTGGGTGATAAGAGAGATACACAGGGTTGTAGGTGGCTGGAGGTGGTTACAGAGATAAGGCGTGGTGTAGGGGCTATAGGAGATTACAGAGATAGGGAGGGTGTAGGGGCTGGAGGATGTCACAGAGATGGCGGGGGGGTGTAGGGGCTGGAGGAGGTTACAGAGATATGGTGTGGTGTAGCAACTGGAAGACTTAGCAGAGATAGCAATGTTTGTAGGGGCCGGAGAATTTTACAAAGATAGGGAGGATTGTAGGCGCTGGAGAAGGTTACAGAGATCAGATGGTTTGTAGGGTCTGGAGGAGTTTACAGAGATAGGGAGGTTTGTAGGGTCTGGAGGAGTTTACAGAGATAGGGAGGTTTGTAGGGTCTGGAGGAGTTTACAGAGATAGGGAGGGCAGTAGGTGCTGGTGCAGGTTACAGAGATAGGGAGGGGTGTAGCTGCTTGAGGAGGTTACAGAGGAAGGGAGGGGTGTAGGGACTGGAGGAGGTTACAGAGATAGGGAGATTTGTAGGGGCTGGATGAGTTTACAGAGATAGGGAGGGTTGTAGGGGCTGGAGGAGGTTACAGAGATAGGGAGGTTTGTAGCGGCTGGGTAGGTAACAGAGCTCAGGAGGGTTGTAGTGAGTGGAGGCGGTTACAGAGATAGGGATGGTTGTAGGGAGTGGCGTAGGTTACAGAAATAGGGAGGGTTGTAGAGAGTGGAGGAGTTTACAGAGATAGGGAGGGGTGTATTGCCTGGAGATTACAGAGATAGGGAGGTGTGTAGGTTGCTGGAGGTGTTTATGGGGATATGGAGGGATGTATGTGCTTGAGGAGATTACAGAGATAGAGTGGGGTGTAGATGGCTGTAGGTGATTACAGAGATAGGGAGGGGTGTAGAGGCTGGAGGAGTTTAGAGAGATAGGGAGTGATGTAGGGGCTGGAGGAGTTTACCGAGATAGGGCTGGTTTTAGGTGCTGGAGGAGGTTACAGAGATAGGGAGGGGGTAGTGGTTGGAGGAGGTTATATAGAAAGGGAGGGGTGTAGGGACTGGAGGAGGTTACAGATATAGGGTGGGGTGTAGGGGCTGGTGGAGGTTACAGAGATAGAGAGGTTTGTAGCAAATGGAGGAGGTTACAGACATAGGGAGCGTTGTATGTGCTGGAGGAGGTTACAGATAGGGAGGGATGTAGCTGCTGGAGGAGGTTACCGAGATAGGGAGGGGTGTAGGGTCTGGAGGTGGTTACAGAGATAGTGAGTGTTGTAGTGGCTGGAGGAGGTTACAGAGATAGGGAGCTTTGTAGAGGCTGGAGGAGTTTTCAGTGATAGGGAGTTTGATAGGGGCTGGAGCAGGTTACAGAGATAGGGAGATTTGTAGGGGCTGGATGAGGAAACAGAGATAGGGAGGTGTGCAGGAGCTGGAGGAGTTTACAGAGATAGGGAAGGTTGTAGGGGCTGGAGGAGTTTACAGAAATAGAGAGGGTTGTAGTGAGTGGAGGAGGTTACAGAGTTCTGGAGGTGTTTAGGTGCTGGAGGAGGTTACAGAGATCGGGAGCGTTGCAGAATCTGAAGGTGGTTACAGAGATAGTGAGGGTTGTAGTGGCTGGAGGAGCTTATAGAGATAGGGAGGTTTGTCAGGGCTGGAGGAGGTTACAGAGTTCGGGAAGGTTGTAGTGAGTGGAGGAGTTTACAGAGATAGGGAGGGTTGTAGGCAGTGGAGGCATTTACAGACATAGGGGTGTAGGGGCTGTGGGTGATTAGAGAGATACACAGGGCTGGAGGTTGTTACAGAGATAGGGAGTGGTGTATGGGCTGTAGGAGAGTACAGAGATAGGGAGGGGTGTAGGTGGCTGGAGGTGGTTACAGAGATAGGGAGGGGTGTAGGGGCTGGAGGAGTTTACAGAGGTAGGGAGTGGTGTAGAGGCTGGAGGAGGTTACAGAAAAAAGAGAGTGGTAGGTGCTGGAGGAGGTTACAGAGATAGGGTGGGGTGTAGCTGCTGGAGGAGGTTACAGAGATATCGAGGAGTATAGGGGCTGGAGCAGATTTCTGAGAAAGGGATGTTTGTAGGGGCTGCAGGAGGTTAAAGAGATAGGGAGATGTGCAGGGGCTGGATGAGGTAACAGAGATAGGGAGGAGTTTACAGAGATAGGGAAGGTTGTAGGGGCTGGAGGAGTTTACAGAAAGAAGGAGGATTGTAGTGAGTGGAGGAGGTTACAGAGTTCGGGAGGGGTTTAGGTGCTGGAGGAGGTTACAGAGATTGGGAGGGTTGTAGGATCTAGAGGTGGTTACAGAGATAGTGAGGGTTGTAGTGGCTGGAGGAGCTTACAGAGATAGGGAGGTTTGTCGGGGCTGGAGGAGGTTACAGAGTTCAGGAGGGTTGTAGTGAGTGGAGGAGTTTACAGAGATAGGGAGGGTTGTAGGGAGTGGAGGCGTTTAAAGAGATAGATAGGGGTGTAGGGGCTGTGGGTGATTACAGAGATATACAGGGCTGGAGGTTGTTACAGAGATAGGGAGGTGTGTATGGGCTGTAGGAGAGTTCAGAGATAGGGAGGGATGTAGGAACTGGAGGAGTTTACAGAGATAGGGCGTGGTGTAGTGGCTGGAGGAGGTTACTGAAAAAAGAGAGGGTTAGGTGCTGGAGGAGGTTACAGAGATAGGGTGGGGTGTAGGGGCTGGAGGAGGTAACAGAGATAGGGAAGGGTGTAGGAGCTGGAGGAGGTTACAGAAATAGGGAGGGTTGTAGTGAGTGCAGGAGGTTCCAGCGATAGGGAGGGGTGTAGGGGTTGGAGGAGGTTACAGGGATAGGGCGGGGTGTAGTGGCTGGAGGTGGTTACAGAGATATGGAGGTTTGTAGGGGCTGGAGAACGTTACAGACATAGGGAGCATTGTACGTACTGGAGGAGATTACTGAGATAGGGAGGTTTGTAGCGGCTGGAGGAGGTTACAGAGATAGGGAGGGGTGTAGGGTCTTGAGGAGGTTACAGAGATAGCGAGTGTTGTGGTGAGTGGAGGAGTTTACAGAGATAGGGACAGTTGCTGGGAGTGGAGGATTTTACAGAGATATTGAAGGGTGTAGGGGCTGGAGGTGTTCACAGAGATATAGACGGTTGTAGGTGGCTGGAGGTGGTTACAGCGATAAGGAGAGGTGTCGGGGCAGGGCGATTTACAGAGATAGGGAGGGATGTAGGTGCTGGAGGAGGTTCCAGAGATCGGGAGGGGGGCAGGGGCTGGAGGAGGTTACAGAGATAGGGAGGGTTGTAGGGTCTGGAGGTGGTTACAGAGCTATTGAGGGTTCTGGTGTCTGGAGGAGCTTACAGAGAAAGGAGGATTGTCGGGGCTGGAGGATGTTACAGAGATCGGGAGGGTTGGAGGGAGTGGGGGTGTTTACACAGATTGGGAGGATTCTAGGGAGTGGTGGCGTTTACAGATATAGGGAGGGGTGTATGGGCTGTGGGTGATTACAGAGATACACAAGGTTGTAGGTGGCTGTAGGTGGTTACAGAGATAGGGATGGGTGTAGGGGATGTAGGAGATTACAGAGATAGGAAGGGGTGTAGGTGCTTTAGGAGATTACAGATTTAGAAAGGGGTGTAGGTGGCTGGATGTTGTTAGAGTTGGAGAGGGGTGTTCGGGCTGGAGGAGATTACAGAGATAGGGGAGGAATGTATGATCTGGAAGAGTTTAAAGAGATAGGGAGTGGTGTAGAGGCTGGAGGAGTTTACAGAATCATGAGAGGGGTAGGTGCTGGAGGAGGCTAAAGAGATAGGGAGGGGTGTAGGGGCTGGAGGATGTTACAGAGATAGGGAGGGGTGTAGGTGTTGGAGGAGGCTAAAGAGATAGGGAGGTGTGTAGGGGCTGGAGGAGTTTACAGAGATAGCGAGGTTTGTAGTGGCTGGAGGATGTTACAGAGATAGGGAGGGTTGTAGGAGCTGGAGAAGTTTACAGAAATAGGGAGGGTTGTAGGGGCTCCAAGGAGGTAACAGAGATAGTGAGGGGTGTAGCTGCTTGAGGAGGTGACAGAGATAGCGAGGGGTGTAGGGGCTGGAGGAGGTTACATAAATAGGGAGGGGCGTAGGGGCTGGAGGAGGTTACAGAGATAGGGAGTGGTGTTGCGGCTGGAGGAGTTAACAGAGATAGCGAGGTTTGTAGGGTCTGGAGGATGTTAGAGAGAGAGGGAGGGTTGTAGGGGCTGGAGAAGTTTACAGAGAGAGGGAGGGTTGTAGTGGCTGGAGAAGTTCACAGGGATAGGGATGGTTGTAAGGGCTACGAGCAGGTAACAAAGATAGGGAGGTCTGTTGGTGCGGGAGGAGGTTACAGAGATAGGGAGGGGTGTAGCTGCTTGAGGAGGTCACAGAGATAGGGACGGGTGTAGGCGCTGAAGGATATTAGAGATATAGGGAGATTTGTAGCGGCTGGACGAGGTTACAGAGATAGGAAGGGTTGTAGGGGATGGAGGAGGTTACAGTGATAGGGAGGGTTGTATGGCCTGGAGGAGTTTACAGATATAAGGAGGGATGTAGGGGTTGGAGAAGGTTACAGAGATAAGGAGGTTTGTAGGGGCTGGAGGAGTTTACAGAGATAGGGATTTTTATAGGGGCTGGAGGAGTTTCCAGACATAGGGAGTTTTGTAGGTGCTGAATGAGGTTACAGAGTTCGGGAGGGGTGTAGGTGCTGGAGGTTACACTTTAGCGAGGGGGTAGCCTCTGGAGGAGGTTTCAGAGATAGGGAGGGGTGCAGGGGGCTGGAGCAGGTTCCAGAGATAGGGAGATTTGTAGGTGCTGGACGAGGTAACAGAGATAGGGCTGGGTGCAGGGGTTGGAAGAGTTTACAGAGATAGGGAAGGTTGTAGGGGCTGGAGGAGTTTACAGAAATAGGGAGGGTTGTAGTGAGTGGAGGAGGTTACAGAGACCGGGAGGGGTGTAGGATCTGGAGGTGGTTACATAGATAGTAAGGGTTGTAGTGGCTGGAGGAGCTTACAGAGATAGGGCGGTTTGTCGGGGCTGGAGGAGGTTACAGAGATCGGGAGGGGTGTAGTGAGTGGAGGAGTTTACAGAGATAGGGAGGGTTGTAGTGAGTGGAGGCGTTTACAGAGATAGATAGCGGTATAGGGGCTGTGGGTGATTACAGAGATACACAGGGCTGAAGGTTGTTACAGAGATAGGGAGGATTTTACAGAGATAGGGATGGTTGTAGGATCTGGAGGAGGTTACAAAGATAGGGAGGTTGAAGGGACTGGAGAAGTTTACAGAAATAGGGAGGGTTGTAGGGGCCCCGAGGAGGTAACAGAGATAGTGAGGGGTGTAGCTGCTCGAGGACGTTACAGAGATAGGGAGGGTTGTAGGGGCAGGAGGAGGTTACAGAGAAAGGGAGGGTTGTAGGTGCTAGAGAAGTTTACAGAGATAGGGAGGTTTGTAGCGGCTGGAGGAGGTTAAAGAGATAGGGAGGGTCATAGTGGCTGGAGGAGGTTAGAGAGATAGGGAGGGTCGTAGTGGCTGGAGAAGGTTGCAGAGATAGGGACGGGTGTAGGGGCTGAAGGATATTAGACATATAGGGAGATTTGTAGCGGCTGGTCGAGGTTACAGAGATAGGGAGGGTCGTAGAGGCATGAAGAAGTTTGCAGCTATAGGGAGGGTTGTAGGGGCTCCGAGGAGGTTACAGAGATAGGGAGCTTTGTTGGTGCTGGAGGTGGTTACAGAGATAGGGAGGGGTGTAGCTGCTTGAGGAGGTTACAGATATAGGGAGATTTGTAGGGGCTGGACAAGGTTTCAGAGATAGGGAGGGCTGTTGTGAGTGGAAGAAGTTACAGAGATAGGGAGGTGCGTAGGGACTGGAGAAGGTTACAGAGATAGTGTGGGTTGTAGTGAGTGGAGGATGTTACAGAGATAGGGATGGTTGTAGGGGCTGGAGAAGTTTACAGAGAAAGGGAGGGTTGTAGGGGCTGGAGAAGGTTATAGAGATAGGGAAGTGTGTAGGGGCTGGAGGAGTTTAAAGAGATAGTGAGGGTCGTAGGGGCTGGAGAAGTTTGCAGAGATAGAGAGAGTCGTAGGGGCTCCAAGGAGGTTACAGAGATAGGGAGGTCTATTGGTGCTGGAGGAGCTCACAGAGATAGGGAGGGTTGTAGCTGCTTGAGGAGGTCACTGATAGGGACGAGTGTAGGGGTTGGAGGATGTTACAGAGATAGGGAGGTGTCTAGGTGGCTGTAGGTGGTTACAGAGAAAGGGAGGGGTGTAGGGGCTCGAGGGGTTTACAGAGATACAGAGGGATGTAGGATCTGGAGGAGTTTACAGAGTTATGGAGTGTAGTGGTGAGTGGAGGAGTTTACAGAGATAGGGAGGGTTGTTGGGAGTGGAGGAGTTTACAGAGATATTGAGGGGTGTAGGGGCTGGAGGTGATTACAGAGATATAGACGGTTGTAGGTGGCTGGAGGTGGTTACAGCGATAAGGAGGGATGTCTGTGCAGGGGGATTTACAGAGATAGGGAGGGATTTAGGGGCTGGAGGAGGTTCCAGAAATTGGGAGGTGTTTAGGGGCTAGAGGAGGTTACAGAGATAGGGTGTGGTGTAGCGCCTGAAGGAGTTAACAGAGATAGGGAGGTTGGTAGGGGCTGGAGGATGTTACAGATATCGGGAGAGTTGTAGGGGCTCCGAGGAGGTAACAGAGATAGTGAGGGGTGTAGCTGCTTGAGGAGGTTACAGAGATAGCGAGTGGTCTAGGGGCTGGAGGATGTTACAGAGATAGGGAGGGGTGTAGGGGCTCGAGGAGGTTACAGAGATAGGGAGTGGTGTTGTGGCTGAAGGAGTTAACCGACATAGCGAGGTTTCTAGGGTCTGGAGGATGTTAGAGAGAGAGGGAGGGTTGTAGGAGCTGTAGAAGTTTACAGAGAAAGGGAGGGTTGTAGGGGCTGGAGAAGTTTACAGAGATAGGGAGGTTTGTAGGGGCTGGAGGAGGTTAGAGAGACAGGGAGGGTCGTAGTGGCTGGAGAAGGTTGCAAAGATATGGGCTCCGAGCAGGTAACAAAGATAGGGAGGTCTGTTGGTGCGGGAGGATTTTACAGAGATAGGGAGGGGTGTAGCTGCTTGAGGAGATCACAGAGATAGGGACGGGTGTAGGGGCTGAAGGATATTAGAGATATAGGGAGATTTGTAGCGGCTGGACGAGGTTACAGAGATAGGGAGGGTTGTAGGGGATGGAGGAGGTTACAATGATAGGGAGGTGTGTAGATGCTGGATGAGGTTACAGAAATATAGAGGATTGTAGGGGATGGTGGAGGTTACAGAGATAGGGAGGTTTGTAGGGTCTGGACGAGGTTACAGCGATAGGGTTGTAGGGGCTGGAGGGGTTTACAGATATAAGGAGGGTTGTAGGGGCTGGAGAAGGTTACAGAGATAGGGAGGTTTGTAGGGGCTGGAGGAGTTTACAGAGATAGAGATTTTTATAGGGGCTGGAGGAGTTTCCAGACAAAGGGAGTGTTGTAGGTGCTGAATGAGGTTACAGAGATCAGGAGGGGTGTAGGTGCTGGAGCAGGTTCCAGAGATAGGGAGATTTATAGGGGCTGGACGAGGTAATAGAGATAGGGCGCGGTGCAGGGGTTGGAGGAGTTTACAGAGGTAGGGAATGTTGTAGTGGCTGGAGGAGTTTACAGAAATAGGGAGGTTTGTAGTGAGTGGAGGAGTTTACAGAGTTCTGGAGGGGTTTTGGTGCTGAAGGAGGTTACAGAGATCGGGAGGGGTGTGGTGAGTGGAGGAGTTTATAGAGATAGGGAGGGTTGTAGGGAGTGGAGGCGTTTACTGAGATTGGTAGGGGTGTAGGGGCTGTGGGTGATTACAGAGATACACAGGGCTGGATGTTGTTACAAAGAGTGGGAGGTTGAAGGGAGTGGAGAAGTTTACAGAAATACGAAGGGTTGTAGGGGCCCCGAGGAGGTAACAGAGATAGTGAGGGGTGTAGCTGCTTGAGGAGGTTACAGAGATAGTGAGGTGTGTAAGGGCTGTAGGAGGTTACAGAGATAGGGACATTTGCAGGGGCTGGACGAGGTTACAGAAATAGGGAGGGTTGTAGGGGCTGGAGTAGTTTACAGAAGTAGGGAGGGTTGTAGGGGCTGGAGGAGGTTACAGAGATAGGGAGGGTTGTAGGGGCTGGAGAAGTTTACAGAGAAAGGGAGTGTTGTGGGGGCTGGAGAAGGTTACAGAGATAGGGAGGTTTGTAGGGGCTGAAGGATGTTAGAGAGATTGGGAGGGTTGTAGGGGCTCCGAGGAGGTTACAGAGATAGGGAGCTTTGTTGGTGCTGGAGGTTGTTACAGAGATAGGGATGTGTGTAGCTGCTTGAGGAGGTTACAGAGATAGGGAGGGTTGTAGGGGCTGGAGGATGTTACAGATATTGGGAGATTTGTAGGGGCTGGACAAGGTTTCAGAGATAGGGAGGGTTGTAGGGGCTGGATGAGGTTACAGAAATAGGGAAGGTTGTTGTGAGTGGAAGAAGTTACAGAGATAGGGAGGTGTGTAGGGACTGGCGGAGGTTACAGAGGTAGGGCGGGTTGTAGTGAGTGGAGGAGGTTACAGAGATAGGGAGCGTTGTCGGGGCTGGAGGAGGTTACAGAGATAGGGAGGTTTGTAGGGAGTGGAGGAGTTTATAGATATAGGGAGGGGTGTAGGGGCTGTGGGTGATTACAGAGATACACAAGGTTGTACGTGGCTGTAGGTGGTTACAGAGATAGGGAGGTTTGTAGGGGCTGGAGGAGTTTACAGAGATAAGGAGTGCTTTAATGAGTGGAGTTGGTTACAGAGATAGGGCTGGTTGTAGGGGTTGGAGAATGTTACAGAAATAGGGAGCATTGTAGGTGCTGGAGGAGATTACTGAGATTGGGAGGTTTGTAGGGGCTGGAGGAGGTTACAGAGATAGGGAGGGGTGTTGGTACTGGAGGAGGGTACCCCTTCGGGTGGGGTGTAGCCTCTGCAGGTGGTTTCAGAGATAGTGAGTGTTCTAGTGGCTGGAGGAGCTTACAGAGATAGGGAGGTTTGTAGGTGTTGGAGGAGGTTACAGAGAAAGGGATGTTGTAGGTTCTGGAGGAGGTTACAGAGATAGGGAGGTTGTAGGGTCTGGAGAAGTTTGCAGAAATAGGGAGGGTTGTAGGGGCTCCGAGGAGGTAACAGAGATTGTGAGGGGTGTAGCTGCTTGAGGAAGTTACAGAGATAGGGACATGTGTAGGGGCTGGACGAGGTTACAGAGATAGGGAGGGGTTTAGCGGCTGGAGGATGTTACAGATATCGGAAGATTTGTAGGGGTTGGTCGAGGTTACAGAGAAAAGGAGGGTTGTAGGGCTTGGTGGAGGTTACCGATATAGGGAGGGTTGTTGTGAGTGGAATAAGTTACAGAGATAGGGAGGTGTGTAGGGGCTGGAGGAGGTTACAGGGATAGGGTCGGGTGTAGGGTCTGGAGGTGGTTACAGAGATATTGATGGTTATAGGGCTGGAGGAGCTTACAGAGATAGGGAGGTTTGTCGGGGCTGGAGGAGGTTACATAGATCGGGAGGGTTGCAGTGAGTGGAGGAGTTTACAGAGATAGGGAGGGTTGTAGGGAGTGGAGGCATTTACAGAGATAGGGAGGAGTGTTGGGGCTGTAGGAGATTACAGAGATAGGGAGGGGTGGAGGTGGCTGGAGGTTGTTACAGAGATAGGGAGGGACATATGATCTGGAGGAGGTTACAGGGATAGGGGAAGGGAGGGGAGGGGAGGGGAGGGGGAGGGAAAGAGAGGCGGGTGGAATGATGGAGGAGGGAGGTGGAGGGGGTTAAGGGGCGGGGGAGGGAGATGGACGGGGTTAGGGTGAGAGAGGATGAGACAGAGGGAGGGGGTGGGAAGTGATGGGTCATTCGAGGGAGGGGGAGAGGGAGTGGTCAAGGGATGGATGGTGAGCGAGATGGAGGGCGGAAAGAGATAGAGAATGAGGGAAGGTGTGTAGGTGGAGGGAGCAGTGTTGGAGGGGCAGAAAGTTGGAGGGGAGGGTGAGTGAGGGGGAGAGAGGGTGAGTGAGGAGGAGAGGGAGGGAGGGAGATGGAGAGGGAGGGAGAAAGGTGACATTGAGAGAGAGAGAGAGGGAAGGAGAGATGGGAAGGGGAGAGTTTCATAGGGAGTAAAAATATTTGAGCACAGAGACTGACGTCCCCCTGTCCCTCCCTCCTTCCCCCTCTCCCTCCCTCCTTCCCTCTCTCCCTCCCTCCTTCCCCCTCTCCCTCCCTCCTTCCCCCTCTCTCCCTCCTTCACTCTCTCCCTCCCTCCTTCCCCCTCTCCCTCCCTCCTTCCCTCTCTCCCTCCCTCCTTCCCCCTCTCCCTCCCTCCTTCCCCTTCTCCCTCCCTCCTTCCCGCTCTCCCTCCTTCCTTCCCCCTCTCCCTCCCTCATTCCCCCTCTCCCTCCCTCCTTCCCCCTCTCCCTCCCTCCTTCCCCCTCTCCCTCCCTCCTTCCCCTTCTCCCTCCCTCCTTCCCGCTCTCCCTCCCTCCTTCCCTCTCCCTCCCTCCTTCCCGCTCTCCCTCCCTCCTCGTCCGCTCTCCCTCCCTCCTCGTCCGCTCTCCCTCCCTCCTCGTCCCCACTCCCTCCCTCCTTCCCCCTCTTCACTCCCTCCTTCCCTCTTCCCTCCTCCTTCCCCCTCTCCTCCTCCTCCCTCTTCCTCTCTCCTCCCTCTCCTTCCCCCTCCCTCCCCCTCGATCCCTCCCCCCTCTGCCTCCCTTTCCCTCCCTCCCTCTCTGTCCCTCTCCCAATCCCTCTCTCCCCCTGCCTCTCCATCTCCCTCCCTCCATCCCCCTATAACCCCTCCCTCCATCCCTCTCTGTATCCCCTCTCTCTGCCTCTCTTCCCATTCACACTCTCCCTCCTGCCCTCTCCCTCTCTCCCCCTCCTCCCTTCACATCCCTCTCTCCCCCTACCCCTACCTCCTGCTCCCTCTCTCCCCGTCCCTTGCCTTCCTCACTCCCCCTCCCTCCTCCTCCCTCCCCCTCCCTCTCTACCCCTCCCTCTCCCTCCATCTCTCCCCCACCTCTCCCTCCCTCTCTCCACCTCACTCTCGCTCCCTCCCACTTTCTCCGCCTCCCTCCTCCTCTCTCTCTCTCCCCTCCATCCTTTCCCCTGTCTCCACGTCCCTTTCACTGCCCCCTCGTTCCCCCTCTCTCTCCCACCATCCCTCCCCTTTCTCTCCCTCTCCCTCCCTCTCTCTTTCTCCCAATTCCCACCCCCTCTCCCTCCCTCTCTCTCTCTCCCCCTTCCCACCCCTTCTCTCTCTCTCTCCCTCTCTCTTGCCACTCCCTCCTCCTCTCTATCCCCCTCCCTCTCCCCCCATCCCTCTCCCATTCTCCCCCACTCTGCCATTACCTGTGTCTCCAGGGGACAGTAATGCGGGGATGATCATTGGGGCTGTATTGGGTGCCCTTCTCGCTCTGCTCCTTTTGATGCTGCTGCTCTGGTTGCTCTGTTGCTGCTGTCGGAGACATCGTCCCAACAAAGATCGGCTGTTCGACATCAGGTAACTCGCCAAATAAAGGGATTATACAGAGTAAATCCTCTCTACACTGTCCCCATCAAACACTCCCAGGAAAGGTACAGCACGGGGTTAGATACAGAGTAAAGCTCCCTCTACACTGTCCCCATCAAACACTCCCAGGACAGGTACAGCACAGGGTTAGTAACAGAGTAAAGCTCGCTCTACACTGCCCCCATCAAACACACCCATGTCAGGTACAGCACAGGGTTAGATACAGAGTAAAGCTCGCTCTGCACTGTCCCCATCAAACACTCCCAGGATAGGTACAGCATGGGGTTAGATACAGAGTAAAGCTCCCTCTACACTGTCCCCATCAAACACTCCCAGGACAGGTACAGCACGGGGTTAGATACAGAGTAAAGCTCGCTCTACACTGTCCCCATCAAACACTCCCAGGACAGGTACAGCACAGGGTTAGATACAGAGTAAAGCTCGCTCTACACTGTCCCCATCAAACACTCCCAGGACAGGTACAGCACGGGGTTAGATACAGAGTAAAGCTCGCTCTACACTGTCCCCATCAAACACTCCCAGGACAGGTACAGCACAGGGTTAGATACAGAGTAAAGCTCGCTCTACACTGTCCCCATCAAACACTCCCAGGACAGGTACAGCACGGGGTTAGATACAGAGTAAAGCTCCCTCTACACTGTCCCCATCAAACACTCCCAGGACAGGTACAGCACGGGGTTAGATACAGAGTAAAGCTCCCTCTACACTGTCCCCATCAAACACTCCCAGGACAGGTACAGCACAGGGTTAGATACAGAGTAAAGCTCCCTCTACACTGTCCCCATCAAACACTCCCAGGACAGGTACAGCACGGGGTTAGATACAGAGTAAAGCTCGCTCTACACTGTCCCCATCAAACACTCCCAGGACAGGTACAGCACGGGGTTAGATACAGAGTAAAGCTCCCTCTACACTGTCCCCATCAAACACTCCCAGGACAGGTACAGCACAGGGTTAGATACAGAGTAAAGCTCGCTCTACACTGTCCCCATCAAACACTCCCAGGACAGGTACAGCACGGGGTTAGATACAGAGTAAAGCTCCCTCTACACTGTCCCCATCAAACACTCCCAGGACAGGTACAGCACGGGGTTAGATACAGAGTAAAGCTCCCTCTACACTGTCCCCATCAAACACTCCCAGGACAGGTACAGCAAGGGGTTAGATACAGAGTAAAGCTCGCTCTACACTGTCCCCATCAAACACTCCCAGGACAGGTACAGCACGGGGTTAGATACAGAGTAAAGCTCGCTCTACACTGTCCCCATCAAACACTCCCAGGACAGGTACAGCACAGGGTTAGATACAGAGTAAAGCTCGCTCTACACTGTCCCCATCAAACACTCCCAGGACAGGTACAGCACAGGGTTAGATACAGAGTAAAGCTCGCTCTGCACTGTCCACATCAAACACTCCCAGGACAGGTACAGCACGGGGTTAGATACAGAGTAAAGCTCCCTCTACACTGTCCCCATCAAACACTCCCAGGACAGGTACAGCATGGGGTTAGATACAGAGTAAAGCTCCCTCTACACTGTCCCCATCAAACACTCCCAGGACAGGTACAGCACGGGGTTAGATACAGAGTAAAGCTCGCTCTACACTGTCCCCATCAAACACTCCCAGGACAGGTACAGCACTGGGTTAGATACAGAGTAAAGCTCGCTCTACACTGTCCCCATCAAACACTCCCAGGACAGGTACAGCACGGGGTTAGATACAGAGTAAAGCTCGCTCTACACTGTCCCCATCAAACACTCCCAGGACAGGTACAGCACGGTGTTAGATACAGAGTAAAGCTCGCTCTACACTGTCCCCATCAAACACACCCAGGACAGGTACAGCACTGGGTTAGATACAGAGTAAAGCTCGCTCTACACTGTCCCCATCAAACACTCCCAGGACAGGTACAGCATGGGGTTAGATACAGAGTAAAGCTCCTCTACACTGTCCCCATCAAACACTCCCAGGACAGGTACAGCACAGGGTTAGATACAGAGTAAAGCTCGCTCTACACTGTCCCCATCAAACACTCCCAGGACAGGTACAGCACAGGGTTAGATACAGAGTAAAGCTCGCTCTACACTGTCCCCATCAAACACACTCATGTCAGGTACAGCACAGGGTTAGATACAGAGTAAAGCTCGCTCTGCACTGTCCACATCAAACACTCCCAGGATAGGTACAGCACAGGGTTAGATACAGAGTAAAGCTCGCTCTACACTGTCCCCATCAAACACTCCCAGGACAGGTACAGCACGGGGTTAGATACAGAGTAAAGCTCCCTCTACACTGTCCCCATCAAACACTCCCAGGACAGGTACAGCACAGGGTTAGATACAGAGTAAAGCTCGCTCTATACTGTCCCCATCAAACACTCCCAGGACAGGTACAGCACAGGGTTAGATACAGAGTAAAGCTCGCTCTACACTGCCCCCATCAAACACTCCCATGTCAGGTACAGCACAGGGTTAGATACAGAGTAAAGCTCGCTCTGCACTGTCCACATCAAACACTCCCAGGATAGGTACAGCATGGGGTTAGATACAGAGTAAAGCTCGCTCTACACTGTCCCCATCAAACACTCCCAGGACAGGTACAGCACGGGGTTAGATACAGAGTAAAGCTCGCTCTACACTGTCCCCATCAAACACTCCCAGGACAGGTACAGCACGGGGTTAGATACAGAGTAAAGCTCCCTCTACACTGTCCCCATCAAACACTCCCAGGACAGGTACAGCACTGGGTTAGATACAGAGTAAAGCTCGCTCTACACTGTCCCCATCAAACACTCCCAGGACAGGTACAGCACGGGGTTAGATACAGAGTAAAGCTCGCTCTACACTGTCCCCATCAAACACTCCCAGGACAGGTACAGCACAGGGGTTAGATACAGAGTAAAGCTCGCTCTACACTGTCCCCATCAAACACTCCCAGGACAGGTACAGCACGGGGTTAGATACAGAGTAAAGCTCCCTCTACACTGTCCCCATCAAACACTCCCAGGACAGGTACAGCACGGGGTTAGATACAGAGTAAAGCTCCCTCTACACTGTCCCCATCAAACACTCCCAGGACAGGTACAGCACTGGGTTAGCTAAAGAGTAAAGCTCGCTCAGCACTGTCCCCATCAAACACTCCCAGGACAGGTACAGCACGCGGTTAGATACAGAGTAAAGCTCCCTCTACACTGTCCCCATCAAACACTCCCAGGACAGGTACAGCACGGGGTTAGATACAGAGTAAAGCTCGCTCTACACTGTCCCCATCAAACACTCCCAGGACAGGTACAGCACGGGGTTAGATACAGAGTAAAGCTCGCTCTACACTGTCCCCATCAAACACTCCCAGGACAGGTACAGCACGGGGTTAGATACAGAGTAAAGCTCGCTCTACACTGTCCCCATCAAACACTCCCAGGACAGGTACAGCACAGGGTTAGATACAGAGTAAAGCTCGCTCTACACTGTCCCCATCAAACACACCCAGGACAGGTACAGCACAGGGTTAGATACAGAGTAAAGCTCGCTCTGCACTGTCCACATCAAACACTCCCAGGACAGGTACAGCATGGGGTTAGATACAGAGTAAAGCTCGCTCTACACTGTCCCCATCAAACACTCCCAGGACAGGTACAGCACAGGGTTAGATACAGAGTAAAGCTCCCTCTACACTGTCCCCATCAAACACTCCCAGGACAGGTACAGCACGGGGTTAGATACAGAGTAAAGCTCGCTCTACACTGTCCCCATCAAACACTCCCAGGACAGGTACAGCACGGGGTTAGATACAGAGTAAAGCTCGCTCTACACTGTCCCCATCAAACACTCCCAGGACAGGTACAGCACGGGGTTAGATACAGAGTAAAGCTCGCTCTACACTGTCCCCATCAAACACTCCCAGGACAGGTACAGCATGTGGTTAGATACAGAGTAAAGCTCGCTCTACACTGTCCCCATCAAACACTCCCAGGATAGGTACAGTACAGGGTTAGATACAGAGTAAAGCTCGCTCTACACTGTCCCCATCAAACACTCCCAGGACAGGTACAGCACAGGGTTAGATACAGAGTAAAGCTCGCTCTACACTGTCCCCATCAAACACTCCCAGGACAGGTACAGCACAGGGTTAGATACAGAGTAAAGCTCGCTCTACACTGTCCCCATCAAACACTCCCAGGACAGGTACAGCACGGGGATAGATACAGAGTAAAGCTCGCTCTACACTGCCCCCATCAAACACTCCCAGGACAGGTACAGCACAGGGTTAGATACAGAGTAAAGCTCGCTCTACACTGTCCCCATCAAACACTCCCAGGACAGGTACAGCATGGGGTTAGATACAGAGTAAAGCTCGCTCTACACTGTCCCCATCAAACACTCCCAGGACAGGTACAGCACGGGGTTAGATACAGAGTAAAGCTCCCTCTACACTGTCCCCATCAAACACTCCCAGGACAGGTACAGCACGGGGTTAGATACAGAGTAAAGCTCGCTCTACACTGTCCCCATCAAACACTCCCAGGACAGGTACAGCACGGGGTTAGATACAGAGTAAAGCTCCCTCTACACTGTCCCCATCAAACACTCCCAGGACAGGTACAGCACTGGGGTTAGATACAGAGTAAAGCTCGCTCTACACTGTCCCCATCAAACACTCCCAGGACAGGTACAGCACGGGGTTAGATACAGAGTAAATCTCCCTCTACACTGTCCCCATCAAACACTCCCAGGACAGGTACAGCATGGGGTTAGATACAGAGTAAAGCTCGCTCTACACTGTCCCCATCAAACACTCCCAGGCAGGTACAGCACGGGGTTAGATACAGAGTAAAGCTCCCTCTACACTGTCCCCATCAAACACTCCCAGGACAGGTACAGCACGGGGTTAGATACAGAGTAAATCTCCCTCTACACTGTCCCCATCGAACACTTCCAGGACAGGTACAGCATGGGGTTAGATACAGAGTAAAGCTCGCTCTACACTGTCCCCATCAAACACTCCCAGGACAGGTACAGCACGCGGTTAGATACAGAGTAAATCTCCCTCTACACTGTCCCCATCAAACACTCCCAGGACAGGTACAGCATGGGGTTAGATACAGAGTAAAGCTCGCTCTACACTGTCCCCATCAAACACTCCCAGGACAGGTACAGCACGGGGTTAGATACAGAGTAAAGCTCCCTCTACACTGTCCCCATCAAACACTCCCAGGACAGGTACAGCATGGGGTTAGATACAGAGTAAAGCTCCCTCTACACCATCCCCATCAAACACTCCCAGGACAGGTACTTCACGGGGTTAGATACAGAGTAAATCTCCCTCTACACTGTCCCCATCAAACACTCCCAGAACAGGTACAGCACGGGGTTAGATACAGAGTAAAGATCGTTCTGCACTGTCCATGCTCTGAGTCTAATCATCTCTCTCTCTCTCTGTGTCTTAGGGAAGATTCCCCACCTCCTGTTAGCCGTGTCTCCAGTGTGAGGTCCATGCGCAGCTACAAAGCCCATCAGGCTCGCAGAGCCCGGGATTCGACCTATTCCTGACCTGATAATGGAAATGATTCCCCATCGAACTCCGGATCATCCCTCACATTCCTGTCAGTTGCCGAGGTCTCTCCAAATGGTTTGAAACCCCTCTTCATATTCTGATCGTCTTGACAATTGTCCTCACAGCTTTGGCACATTCCCACAGCAAAGCAGCTTCCCCACAGCAAAGCAGCTTCCCCACAGCAAAGCAGCTTCCCCACAGCAACGCAGCTTCCCCACAGCGGAGCAGCTTCCCCACAGCAAAGCAGCTTCCCCACAGAAAAGCAGCTTCCCCACAGCAGTGCAGGGTTTGTGGTGGGTGTGGGAGGGTTGGTTCAGGTTGGGTGGGGGTGGGTCAGGTTGGGAGGGGGTTTGAGGTGAGTGGGGAATGTTGGGTTGGTTGGGGGAGGGTCGGGTTGGGTTGGGTGGGGGTGGGTGAGGAAGGAAGGGGGTTTGAGGTGGGTGGGGCATGTTCGGGAGGGTGGGAGGGGGTGGGTCGGGTCGAATTGGGTGGGGGAGGGTGTATCGAATGGGTCGGGTTGGGAGGGAGTGGGTCAGGTTCGGGAGGGTAGGTGGGGGTGGGTCAGGCTGGGAGGGGTTTTGAGGTGGGTGGGGGTGAATGGAGTTGGGAAGAGGTTAGAGGTGGGTGGGGGTGGGTCATGTTCGGGAAGGTGGGTGGGTGTGGGTCGGGTTGGGAAGGTGGGTGGATGTGGTTCAGATTTGGGAGGGTGGGTGGGGGAGGGTAGGGTTGGGATTGAGGGTGGGTGAGGGTCGGTTCGGGGGTTAGGGGTGTGAGGGTGGGTGAGGGTCGGGTTGGGGGTGAGGGTTGGTTTTGGGGGTGAGGGTTGGTTTTGGGGTGATGTTCGGGTTGGGGGGTGAGGGTCGGTTTGTGGGGGGAAGGTCGGGTTGGGGGGTGCGGGTTGGGTTGGAGGGTGAGTGGGGTGAGGGTTGGGTTGGGGGGTGAAGGGGGTGAGGGTTGGGATGGGGGGTGAGGGTCGGGTTGTGGGGTGCTAGATGGGTTGGGGGTGAGGGTGTTTGAGGGTCGGATTGGGGGTGAGGGTTGGGTTGTTGGGTGAGGGTCAGTGAGGGTCGGATTGGAGGGTGAGGTGGGTGAGGGTCGTGTTGGGGGTAAGGGTCGGGTTGGGCGGTGAGGGTGGGTGAGGGTTGGGTTGGGGTGTGAGGGTATTTGAGGGTCGGGTTGGGGGTGAGGGTGGGTGAGGGTAGGGTTGGGGGTGAGGGTTGGGTTGGGGGGCAAGGGTGGGGTTGGGGGGTGAGGGGGATGAGGGTGGGGTTGGGGGGTGAGGGTCGGGTAGGAGGTGAGGAGGGGTGACGGTGAGTTTGGGGGGTGAGGTTTGGGTTGGGGGGTGAGGGGGGTGAGGGTTGGGTTGGGGGGGTGAGGGTTGGGTTGGGGCTGAGGGTTGGGTTGGGGGTGAGTGTGGGGTTGAGGGTGAGGGTGGGGTTGCGGGGTGAGTTTGGGTGAGGGTTGGTTTGGGGGAGAGGGGGGTGAGGGTTGGGTTGGGGGTGAGGTTCGAGTTGGAGGTTGAGGGTCGGGTTGTGGGGGGAGGGTTGGGTTGGGGGCTGAAGGGGTGAGGGTCGGGTTGTGTCTGAGTGTGGGGTTGGGGGTGAGTGTGGGGTTGGGGGGGTGAGGGTGGGTGAGGGTTGGTTTGGGGGTGAGGGGGTGAGGGTTGGGCTGGGGGTGAGGGTGGGGCTGGGGGGTGAGGGTGGGTGAGGGTCGGGTTGGGGTGTGAGTGTGGGTGAGGGTCTGGTTGGGAGGTGAGGGTCGGGTAGGGGGGTGGGGGGGTGAGGGTTGGGTTGGGGGTGAGGGTGGGGTTGGGGGTGAGGGTTGGGTTGGGGGTGAGGGTGGGGTTGGGGGGTGGGGGGGTGAGGGTTGGTGAGGGTCAGGTTGGGGGGTGAGGGTCAGGTTGGAGGGGGAGGGTCAAGTTGGGGAGTGAGGGTCAGGTTGGAGGTGAGGGTCAGGTTGGGGGGTGAGGATCAGGTTGGAGGTGAGGGTGGGGTTGGGGGGTGGGGGGATGAGGGTGGGGTTGGGGATGAGGGTCGGTTAAGAGGTGAGGGAGGGTGACGGTGAGTTTGGGGGGTGAGGGGGGTGAGGGTTGGTTTGGGGGGTGAGGGTTGGTGAGGGTTGGTCTGGGGGTGAGGGTGGGGCTGGCGGTTGAGGGTGGGTGAGGGTTGGTTTGGGGTGTGAGGTTGTTTGAGAGTCGGGATGGGGGGTGAGGGTGGGTGAGGGTCTGGTTGGGGGGTGGGGGACGGGTTGGGGGTGAGGGTTGGGTTGTGGGTGAGGGTTGGGTTGGGGGTGAGGGTGGGGTTGGGGGTGGGGGGTGAGGGTTGGGTTGGGGGTGAGGGTGGGGTTGGGGGTGGGGGGGTGTGGGTTAGGTTGGGGGGTGAGGGTGGGGTAGGGGGCTGGGGTGGTGAGGGTTGGTTTGGGGGTGAGGGTCTGGTTGTGGGGTGAGGGGGTGTGAGGGGGGGTGAGGGTGGCTGAGGGTCGGGTTGGGGGTGAGGGTGGGGTTGTGGAGTGAGGGGGTGAGGGTTGGTTTTGGGGCTGAGGGTCGGGTTGGGGCTGAGGGTTGGGTTGGGGGTGAGTGTGGGTTTGGGGGTTAGGGTGGAGTTGGGGGTTGAGGGTGGGTGAGGGTTGGTTTGGGGGTGAGGGTCAGGTTGGGGAGTGAGGGTCAGGTTGGAGGTGAAGGTTGTGTTGGGGGGTGAGGGGTGGGTTGGGGGGTGAGGGTGGGTGAGGGTCAGGTTGGAGGGTGAGGGTCAGGTTGGGGGTGAGGGTCAGGTTGGAGGGTGAGGGTCAGGTTGGGGGGGAGGGTCAGGTTGGAGGGTGAGGGTCAGGTTTGGGGTGAGGGTGGGTGATGGTCAGGTTGGGGGTGAGGGTCCAGTTGGGGAGTGAGGGTCAGGTTGGAGGGTGAGGGTCAGGTTTGGGGTGAGGGAGGGTGATGGTCAGGTTGGGGGGTGAGGGTCCAGTTGGGGAGTGAGGGTCAGGTTGGAGGTGACGGTCAGGTTAGGGGGTGAGGGTCAGGTTGGAGGTGAGGGTCGGTTTGGGGGGGTGAGTGTGGGTGAGGTTCGGTTTGGGGTTGAGGGTCAGGTTTGGGGTGAGGGTTGGGTTGGGGGTGAGTGTGGGTTTGGGGGTTAGGGTGGGGTTGGGGGGTGAGGGTTGGTTTGGGGGTGAGGGTCAGGTTGGGGGGTGAGGGTCGTGTTGGGGGGTGAGTGTGCTTGAGGGTCAGGTTTGGTATGAGGGTCGGGTTGGGGGGTGAGGGTTGGGTTGGTGGGTGAGGGTCAGGTTGGGGGGTGAGGGTCAGGTTGGAGGTTGAGGGTCAGGTTGGAGGGTGAGGGTCAGGTTGGGTGTGAGGGTGGGTGATGGTCCGGTTGGGGGATGAGGTTCCACTTGGGGAGTGAGGGTCAGGTTGGAGGTGAGGGTCGGGTTGGGGGGTGACTGTGGTTGAGGTTCGGGTTCGGTATGAGGGTCGGGTTGGGGGGTGAGTGTTGGTTTGGGGGGTGAGGGTCGGGTTGGGGCTGAGGGTTGGGTTGGGGGTGAGTGTGGGTTTGGGGGGTGGGGGGTGAGGGTTGGGTTGCGGGGTGAGGGTGGGGTTGGGGGGTGAGGAGGGGTGAGTGTGAGGTTGGGGGGTGAGGGGTGTGAGGGTTGGATTGGGGGTTTGGTTGGGGTTGGGGGTGGGGTTCTGGTTGGGGGTGAGGCTTGAGTTGGGGTGTGAGGGTGGGGTTGGAGGTGAGGGTGGGTTTGGGGGGTGAGGGTTGGGTTGCGGGGTAAGGGTGGGGTTGGGGGGTGAGGAGGGGTGAGTGTGGGGTTGGGGATGAGTGTGGGTTTGGGCGTTTGGTTGGGGCTGGGGGGGTGAGGGTGGGTGAGGGTTGGTTTGGGGGTGAGGGTGGGGTTGGGGGTGGGGTTCTGGTTGGGGGTGAGGCTTGGGTTGGGGTGTGAGGGTGGGTGAGGGTTGGGTTGGGGTGTGAGGGTGTTTGAGGGTCGGGTTGGGGGTGAGGGTGGGGTTGGGGGCTGAGGGTCGGGTTAGGAGGTGAGGAGGGGTGAGGGTGAGGTTGGGGGGTGAGGGTGGTGAGTGCTGGGTTGGGGGAGAGGGGCGGGTTGGGGGTTGAGGGGGGTGAGGTTCGGGTTGGGGGGTGAGGGTGGGTGAGGGTCAGGTTGGGGGTGAGGGTCAGGTTGGGGGGTGAGGGTCAGGTTGGAGGTGAGGGTCGGGTTGGGCGGTGAGTGTGGGTGAGGGTCGGGTTGGGGATGAGAGTCGGGTTGGGGGGTGAGGGTGGGTGAGGGTCGGGTTGGGGGCTGAGGGTGGGTGAGAGTCGGATTGGGGGGTGAGGTTGGGTGAGGGTCGGGTTGGGGGCTGAGGGTGGGTGTGGGTCAGGTTGGGGGTGAAGTTCGGGTTGGAGTGTGAGGGTGGGTGAGGTCGGGTTGGGGGGTGAGGGTGGGTGAGGTCGGGTTGGGGGTGAGGGTGGGTGAGAGTCGGATTAGGGGGTGAGGCTGGGTGAGGGTCGGGTTGGGGGGTGAGGCTGGGTGAGGGTCGGGTTGGGGGGTGAGGGTGGGTGAGGGTCGGGTTGGGGGTGAGGGTGGGTGAGGGTCGGGTTGGGGGTGAGGGTGGGTTTGGGGGTGGGGTTCTGGTTGGGGGTGAGGGTTAGGTTGGGGTGTGAGGGTCGGTGAGGGTCGGATTGGTGGTGAGGGTTGGGTTGGGGTGTGAGAGTGAATGAGGGTCGGATTGGAGGGTGAGGTGGGTGAGGGTCGGGTTGGGGGTAAGGGTAGGGTTGAGGGGTGAGGGTAGGTGAGGGTCGGGTTGGGGGGTGAGGGTGGGTGAGTGTTGGGTTGGGGTGTGAGGGTGTTTGAGGATCGGGTTGGTGGTGAGGGTGGGTGAGGGTCGGGTTGGGGGGTGAGTGTCGGGTTGGGGGTGAGGGTTGGGTTGGGGGGGTGAGGGTGGGGTTGGGGGGTGAGGGGGTGAGGGTTGAGTTGGGGGTGAGGGTGGGGTTGGGGGGTGAGGGGGTGAGGGTTGAGTTGGGGGTGAGGGTGGAGTTGGGGTTTGCGGGGGTGAGGGTTGTGTTGGGGGTGAGGGTCGGGTTAGGAGGTGAGGAGGGGAAAGGGTGAGGTTGGGGGGTAAGGTGGTTGAGGGTTGGATTGGGGGTGAGCGTCGGGTTGGGGGGTGAGGAGGGTGAGGGTTGGGTTGAGGGTGAGGGTGGGGTTGTGGGGTGAGGGCGTGAGGTTTGGGTTGGGGGTGAGGGTTGGGTTGTGGCTGAGGGTTGGGTTGGGGGTTAGGGTCAGGTTGGGGTTGATGGTCGGGTTGGGGCTGAGGGTTGGGTTGGGGGGTGAGTGTGGGTGAGGTTCGGGTTGGGGATGAGGTTCGGGTTGGGGATGAGGGTCGGGTTGGGGGGTGAGGTTCGGGTTGGGGGGTGAGGGTTGGGTTGGGGGCTGAGGGTCGGGTTGGAGAGTGAGGGTGGGTGAAGGTCGGGCTGGGGGTGAGTGTCTGATTGGGGTGGTGAGGGTGAGTGAGGGTCGGGTTGGGGGTGAGGGTCTGATTGGGGTGGTGAGGGTGGGTGAGGGTCGGGTTGGGGGGTGAGGGTGGGTGAGGGTCGGGTTGGGGGTGAGGGTGGGGTTGGGGGGTGAGGGTCGGGTTGGGGCTGAGGGTGGGGTTGGGGGGTGAGGGTTGGTTTGGGGGTGAAGGGGGTGAGGGTCGGGTTGGGGCTGAGGTTTGGATTGGGGGTGAGGGTTGGGTTGGGGTTTGAGGGTGGGTGAGGGTCGGATTGGAGGGTGAAGTGGGTGAGGGTCGGGTGGGGGTAAGGGTCGGGTTGGGGGTGAGGGTTGGGTTGGGGGTGAGGGTGGGGTTGGGGTGTGAGGGTGGGGTTGGGGGTGAGGGTGGGGTTGCAGGGTGCGTGTTGAGTTGGGGGTGAGGGTGGGGTTGGGGGATGAAGGGGGTGAGGGTTGCGTTGGGGGTGAGGGTGGGGTTGGGGGATGAAGGGGGTGAGGGTTGGGTTGGGGGTTTGTTGACCCTGTGGGGATTTTGGGCTGTGGGAATCTGTGTTTGGGTCAATCTTTCTTCTTCTGCATCAACTGTTCTGTTGTGTAAATAATTGTTGAGAAACATGTGAACAAAATATCAAATTGATATTGTCACAAAAATGTTTCCTTATTTTTCATTTGTTTAAAAATTGGACAGGAACCTGCTTTAAAATGTGAGTCCGGCCTCCAGAGAGAGGGTGACTAAAGCAAACAGGGAGCCCCCTCCGAAAGTGGGTGTGAAGAGAGAGACATTTCAAACAAATCTTACAGATACACAACCCAAAACTCAAACAACGGGAGAGATAAAACCGCAAAGGGACTGAATTATAATCAACACGAAACAGAGGAGCAACTGAGAACCATTCAAACACCGACAACCCTCCCTAACTCTGTAACCTCCTCCAGCCCCTACACTCCTCACTATCTCTGTAACCTCCTCCAGCCCCTACACCCCTCACTATCTCTGTAACCTCCTCCAGCCCCTACACCCCTCACTATCTCTGTAACCTCCTCCAGTCCCTACACCCCTCACTATCTCTGTAACCTCCTCCAGCCCCTACACCCCTCACTATCTCTGTAACCTCCTCCAGCCCCTACACCCCTCACTATCTCTGTAACCTCCTCCAGCCCCTACACCCCTCACTATCTCTGTAACCTCCTCCAGCCCCTACACCCCTCACTATCTCTGTAACCTCCTCCAGCCCCTACACCCCTCACTATCTCTGTAACCTCCTCCAGCCCCTACACCCCTCACTATCTCTGTAACCTCCTCCAGCCCCTATTCCCCTCACTATCTCTGTAACCTCCTCCAGCCCCTACACCCCTCACTATCTCTGTAACCTCCTCCAGTCCCTATTGCCCCCCCACTATCTCTGTGTATCTGTTTGAGGATGTGTGAGTGAGTGTGTATCTGTTTGAGGGTATGTGTGAGAATGTGTATCTGTTTGAGTGTGTGTGTGAGTGAGTGAGTATCTGTTTGAGTGTGTGTGTGAGTGAGTGAGTATCTGTTTCAGGGTGTGTCTGAGTGAGTGTGAATCTGTTTGAGGGTGTGTGTCTGAGTGAGTGTGTATCTGTTTGAGGGTGTGTGTGAACCCGACCCTCACCCACCCTCACCCCCCAACCCGACCCTCACCCCCCAACCCACCCCTCACCCCCCAACCCGACCCTCATCCCCAAACCGACCCTCACCCACACTCACCCCCCTACCTGACCCTCACCTCCAACCTGACCCTCAATCCCCAAGTGGACCCTCACCCCCCAACCGGAATATCACCCACCCTCACCCCCAACCTGACCCTCACCCTCCAACCTGACCCTCACCCCCCAACCTGACCCTCACCCTCCAACCTGACCCTCACCCCCCAACCTGACCCTCACCCCCAAACCAACACTCACGCACCCACACCCCCCAACCCCACCCTAACCCCCAACCCAACCCTCACCCCCAACCCAACCCTCACACCCCAACCCAACCCTCACGCCCCTCACCCCCCAACCTGACCCTCATCCCCAACCCAACCCTCACCCCCCTCACCCCCAACCTCACCCTCACCCCTCCTCACCTCCTAACCCGACCCTCACCCCCCAACCCCACCCTCACCCCCAACCAAACCCTCACCCCCCAACCCAACTCTCACCCCTTCAGCCCCCAACCCAACCCTCACACCCCAACCCAACCCTCACCCGCAATCCGACCCTCACCCCCCAACCCCACCCTCACCCCCAACCCAACCCTCACCCCCTCACCCCCCAACCCCACCCTCACCCCCCAACCCAACACTCACCCCCTCACCCCCCCAACACCACCCTCACCCCCCTCACCCCCAACCCTACTTTCACCCCTTCAGCCCCCAACCCAACCCGCACCCCCCAACCCGACCCTCCCCCCACAACCCGACCCTCAACCCCCAAACCCGAACCTCACCCCCAACCCGACCCTCACCCCCCCAACCCAACCCTCACCCCCCTCATGCCCCAACCCCACCCTCACCCCCAACCCAACCCTCACCCCCCTCACCCCCAAACCAACCCTCACCCACACTCACCCCCCAACCCCACCCTCAACCCCAACCCCACACTCACGCCCAACCCCACACTCACACCCAACCCAACCCTCAGCCCCAACCTGACCCTCACCCCCAACCCAACCCTCACTCCCCTCACCCCACAACCCCACCCTCACCCACAACCCCACCCTCACCCACCCTCACCCCCCAACACAACCCTCACCCCCCCACCCCACCCTCAACCCCAACCCCACACTCACGCCCAACTCCACACTCACCCCCAACCCAATACTCAGCCCCAACCTGACCCTCACCCCCCAACTCAACACACACTCCCCTCACCCCACAACCCCACCCTCACCCACAACCCCACCCTCACCCACCCTCACCTCCCAACCCAACCCTCACCCCCCCACCCCCCCTCACACCCAAACCAACCCTCACCTCCCCTCACCCCCCAACCCGACCCTCACCCCCAACCCAACCCTCACCCCCTCACCCCCCAAACTCACCCTCACCCCTCCTCACCTCCTAACCCGACCCTCACACCCCAACCCAACCCTCACCCCCCACCCCCCAACCCCACTCTCACCCCCAACCCAACCCTCACCCCCCACCCCCCAACCCCACCCTCACCCCCAACCCAACCCTCACCCCCAACCCGACCCTCACCCACCCTCACCCCCAACCCGACCCTCAAACACCCTCACACCCCAACCCAACCCTCACCCACCCTCACCCCCCCAACAGTTTGTGAGTGTGTATCTGTTTGAGTGAGTGTGTGTGGATGTGTTTGAGTGAGCGTGTGTGTGTGTGTGTATCTTTTTGAGTGTGTGTGAGTGTGTATCTGTTTGAGTGAGCGTGTGTGAGTGTGTATCTGAGTGAGCGTGTGTGAGTATCTGTTTGAGTGAGTGTGTGTGTGTATCTGTTTTGAGTGTGTGAGTGTGTATCTGTTTGTGTGAGTGTGCATTAGTGAGTGTGTATCTGTTTGATTGAGCGTGTGTGTGTGTATGTTTGAGTGTGTGTGTGTGTGTATCTGTTTGAGTGAGTGTGTGTGTATGTTTGAGTGTGTGAGTGTGTATCTGTTTGAGTGAGTGTGCGTTAGTGAGTGTGTATCTGTTTGATTGAGAGTGTGTGTGTGTGTATCTGTTTGAGTGAGTGTGTGTGTGTATCTGTTTGAGTGTGCATTAGTGAGTGTGTATCTGTTTAGAACCATAGATCAGTACAGCACAGAAAACAGGCCATTCGGCCCTTCCAGTCTGTGCCGAAATATTATTCCGCTAATCCCACTGACCTGCACCCAGTCCATAAGCCCCCAGACCTCTCCCATCCATATATCGATCCAATTTATTCTTAAAACTTAAGAGTGAGCCCACATTTACCACGTCAGATGGCAGCTCGTTCCACTCTCTGAGTGAAGAAGTTCCCCCTAATGTTCCCCCTAAACCTTTCCCCTTTCACCCTAAAGCCATGTCCTCTTGTGTTTATCTCTCCTAGTCTAAGTGGAAAGAGTCTACTCTCATTTACTCTGTCTATACCCCTCATAATTTTGTAAACTTCTATCAAATCTCCCCTCATCCTTCCATGCTCCAAGGAATAAAGTCCTAACCTGTTGAATCTTTCCCTGTAACTCAACTCCTTAAGATCCAGCAACATCCTAGTAAATCTTCTCTGCACTCTCTCAATCTTACTGATATCCTTCCTGTAGTTAGGCGACTAGAACTGCATACAATACTCCAAACTTGGCCTCACCAATGTCTTATACAACCTCACCATAACATCCCAACTCCTATACTCAATACTTTGATTTATGAAGGCCAGTATGCCAAAAGCTTTCTTTACAACCCTGTCTACCTGTGACGCCACTTTCAGGGAATTATGTATCTGAACTCCCAGATCTCTTTGTTCCTCCGCACTCCTCAGTGCCCTACCATTTCCTGCGCATGTCCTACCTTGGTTTGTCCTTCCAAAATTCAACACCTCACACTTTTCCGCATTAAATTCCATCTGCCATTTTCTGGCCCATTTTTCCAGTTGGTCCAGATCCCTCTGCAAGCTTTGAAAGCCTTCCTCGCTGTCCACAAGCCTCCAATCTTAGTGTCATCAGCAAACTTGCTGATCCAATTTACCCACATTATCATCCAAATCATTGATATAGACAACAAGCAACAACGATCCCAGCACAGATCCCTGAGGCACACCACTAGTCACAGGCTTCCAGTCTGAGAAGCAATCATCCACTACCACTCTCTGTCTTCTCCCACACAGCCAATTTCGAATTCAGTTTATAACCGCTCCATGGATACCAAGTGTCTGAACCTTCTGAACTAGCCTCCCATGTGGGACCTTGTCAAAGGCCTTACTAAAGTCCATGTAGACAACATCCACATCCTTTCCTTCATCTACTTTCTTGGTAACCTCCTCGAAAAACTCTACAAGGTTTGTTAAACACGACCTACCACGCATAAAGCCATGCTGACTATCCTTAATCAGCCCTTGGCTGTCCAAATAATTGTATATCCGATCTCTCAGAACACCTTCCAATAATTTACCTACTGCTGACGTCAGCCTCACTGGCCTGTAATTACCTGGTTTATTTTTGGGTCCTTTTTTAAACAACGGAACAACATGAGCTACCCTCCAATCCTCCGGCACCTCACCCGTGGCTAAGGACATTTTAAATATTTCTGCCAGGGCCCCTGCAATTTCTACACTAGTCTCCCTCAAGGTCCGAGGGAATATCATGTCAGGCCCGGGGGATTTATCTACCTTTATTCGCTGTAAGGCAGCAAGCACCTCCTCCTCTTTAATCTCTATATGTTCCATGACACTACTGCTTGTTTCCCTTCCTTCCTTATACACTATGCCAGTTTCCTGAGTAAATACTGATGCAAAAAAACTGTTTAAGATCTCCCCCATCTCGTGAGGCTCCACACATAAACGACCACTCTGATCTTCAAGGGGACCAATTGTGTCCCTTACTATCCTTTTACTCTTAATATACTTGTAGAAACCCTTCGGGTTTACCTTCACATTATCTGCCAAAGCAACCTCATGTCTTCTTTTTGCCTTCCTGATTTCCTTCTTTAGTATTTTCTTACATTTTCTATACTCTACAAGTAGCTCATTTGCTCCTTGTTGCCTATACCTGCTATACACCTCTCTCTTCTTCTTAACCAGATCGCCAATATCCCTTGAAAACCAAGGTTCCCTTTGCCTGTTAACTTGGCCTTTAATCCTGACAGGTACATGCAAACACTGCACTCTCAAAATTTCACCTTTGAATGCCTTCCACTTACTGAACACATCCTTGCCAGAAAACAAATTTTGCCAATCCACTCTTCCTAGATCCTTTCTCATTTCCACAAAATTGGCCTTTCTCCAGTTTAGAATCTCAACTCGAGGACCTATCCTTATCCATCATTAACTTAAATCTAATGACATTGTGGTCACTGGACTCAAAATGTTCGCCTACACATACTTCTGTCACCTGACCTGTCTGGTTCCCTAATAGGAGATCAAGTATTGCATCCTCTCTCGTTGGTACCTCTATATATTGATCTCGAAAACTTTCCTGAACACATTTGACAAACTCCAAGCCATCCAGCCCTTTTACAGAATGGGAGTCCCAGTCAATATGTGGAAAGTTAAAATCTCCTACTATCACAACTTGCTGTTTCTTACATCGGTCTGCTATCTCTCTACAGATTTGCTCCTCCAATTCTCTCTGACTATAATACAACCCTATTAGTGTGGTCACACCTTTCCCATTCCTCCGCTCCACCCGTATGGCCTCTGTAGACGAGCCCTCCGGGCTGTCCTGTCTACGCACAGCTGTGATATTTTCCCTGACTAGTAATGTCACTCCTCCCCCTTTCATCCCTCCCCCTCTATCACGTCTGAAACAACGGAACCCCGGAACATTGAGCTGCCAGTCCTGCCCCTCCTGCAACCAAGTCTCACTAATAGCAATAATGTCATAATCCCACGTGCCAATCCACGCCCTAAGCTCATCTGCCTTTCTGACAATACTCCTTGCATTGAAATAGATGCACCTGAGAACATTTCTATCCCATACAAACCTTTGATTTCTGTCTAGACATGCATTCCTCGCTTGATCTTTATCCTCCTCCACCTCACTATCTGCTCTAACACTCTGGTTCTTCTCCCCCTGCAAATCTAGTTTAAACCCCCCGGAGCAGCACTAGCAAACCTACCCGCAAGGATGTTAGTCCCCCTCCAGTTCTGGTGCAAACCGTCCCGTCGGAACAGATCCCACCTTCCCTGGAACAGAGCCCAACTGTCCAGAAGCATGAAGCCCTCCCTCCTGCACCATCTCCTTACCCACGTATTTAGCTGCATTATCCTCCTATTTCTAGCCTCACGAGCACGTGACACGGGTAGCACTCCTGAGATCGTAACCCTGGAGGTCCTGTCCTTCAACTTTGCACCTAACTCCCTGAACTCTCTTTGCAGGACCTCCTCCTCCTTCCTATCCACCTCATTGGTCCCTACATGGACCCTGACATCAGGCTGCTCACCCTCCCTCCTGAGAATACTGAGAACTCGATCCGAGATATCGCAGACCCAGGGAGGCAACAGACCATCCGGGATTCTCGATCTCTCCCACAGAACCTCCTATCTGTCCCCCTAACTATCGAATCCCTATCACTACTGCTCTCCTCTTTTCCCTCCCTCCTTTCTGAGCTGAGGGTCCAGTCTCGGTGCCAGAGACGCGACCACTACAACTTGTCCCTGGTAGGTCGTCCCCACCAACAGTATCCAGAACGGTGAACCTATTGTTGATGGGAACGGCCACAGGGGTGCTCTGCTCTTTCTGTCTATTCCCCTTCCCTCTCCTGACAGTCACCCAGCTACCTGCCTCCTGACTTTTAGGGGTGACTGTCTCCCTGAAGCTCCTGTCTGTTACTGCCTCTGCCTCCCGAATGATCCGAAGTTCATCCAGCCCCAGCTCCAGTTCCCTAACTCGGTTTGTCAGCAGCTGTAGCTGGTGCACCTTTTGCAGGTGTAGTCACCAGGGACAATTGTGCTGTCCCAGACTTCCCACATGCTGCATTCGGAGCACTCGACTGCCCCAACTGCTGCCTCCATTACCTACTCCCAATTTAATTAAAGGACTTTACCCGGCCTTACCCCACTGGGAGCAAGCTCATCCTCAACCTCTGCTCGCCGAAGCCTCTCGAGCCAAAGCCTCAAAGCTCCAGTCCTTCACTGGTCAGTCACACGCTGGCCGCTCACACACTGGCCGCTCACACACTGGCCGCTCACAGACTGGCCGCTCACACACTGGCCGCTCACACACTGGCCGCTCCTCTTCAGCTTCCCCTCCTTTTATTTTCAATCTCCGCCTTCTTTTTAAAATGAACTCCCCTCTCTCACCGCGCTGTGTTTAATATGAACTCCCCTCGCTCACCGCGCTCTGTTTAAAATGAACTCCCCTCGCTCACCGCGCTCTGTTTAAAATGAACTCCCCTCGCTCACCGCGCTCTGTTTAATATGAACTCCCCTCGCTCACCGCGCTCTGTTTAAAATGAACTCCCCTCGCTCACCGCGCTCTCTTTAATATGAACTTCCCTCGCTCACCTCGCTCTGTTTAAAATGAACTCCCCTCGCTCACCGCGCTCTGTTTAAAATGAACTCCCCTCACTCACCGCGCTCTGTTTAAAATGAACTCCCCTCGCTCACTGCGCTCTGTTTAAAATGAACTCCCCTCGCTCACCGCGCTCTGTTTAAAATGAACTCCCTCGCTCACCGCGCTCTGTTTAATATGAACTCCCCTCGCTCACCGCGCTCTATTTAAAATGAACTCCCCTCGCTCACCGCGCTCTGTTTAATATGAACTCCCCTCGCTCACCGCGCTCTGTTTAATATGAACTCCCCTCGCTCACCGAGCTCTGTTTAATATGAACTCCCATCGCTCACCGCGCGCTGCTTAATATGAACTCCCCTCGCTCACCGCGCTCTGTTTAATATGAACTCCCCTCGCTCACTGCGCTCTGTTTAATATGAACTCCCCTCGCTCACTGCGCTCTGTTTAATATGAACTCCGCTCGCTCACCGTGCTCTGTTTAATATGAACTCTCCTCGCTCACCGCGCTCTGTTTAATATGAACTCCCTTCGCTCACCGCGCTGTGTTTAAAATGAACTCCTCTCGCTCACCGCGCTCTGTTTAATATGAACTCCTCTTGCTCACCGCGCTCTGTTTAATATGAACTCTCCTCGCTCACCGCGCTGTGTTTAAAAAAAGAGAGACATCGAATCTTTTCGCCTTGCACTCATCAGGACACCTCGCGAGAATGCCAATGGAAGGGGTGAGCAACAATTTGTACTGTACGTGACTGGTGGATCATATCGAACAGCGCGTCCCAGCCGCTGTTCGCCACAGGCAAGGTACATGGACGCACCCGACCGGCTTGTGCTTGGAGAGCTCGAAACACAGTGCCCAACATTAGATGCGATTCCGCGATTGGACAACGCTTGCTAAGTAACCCCTAACGTGCTAAGAATGACGCTGACAGCCAGTTTAAGGTTGTCCGTTGGGCTCACAGTGTGGTACAGTTGCCAGTGCTGGAAGCTGTATATATTAGTACACAGGGCCCCGTTCTTTGCAGACAGAAAGAACAATGTACACAAATTGCGCCTGTTTGGGCCTAAACAAAATAAGTAACAGCCATTCGCTGACTCATTCCTCAGGGCAACGCCTTGGCCGATCAGGGGTCAAGCTGCCTGGTTTAAATTCCAAACAATACCTGGCAGTTAACTGTCAGTCGCCAACATTGGTACATTCTCCGTGGCAACGCCTCTACCCAGCAGAGTCTGCTTCCCAACCAATCAGCACTCTCTGCACATGCAGTATAAATTGTTGTTTTCCCCTTATATTGGGTATCCTTGCAAAGTGTCCTGATGAGTGCAAGACGAAAAGCTTTGACGTGTCACTTTTTTCAGCAACTCTCAAGTTCTGTGCTACCGAAGGACTATTGTTAATGGCCTTTTTTTGTTAACCTGTATCTCTTCTTTTACTGATTTGAACGGCTGAGCTAGGCTGACCCTCAAGGGTCGTGCTGCGGAGAGCGCTGGGGAGAATGCTGCACCCTTATTGACACAACCTTCACACAGGCCTGCCCTGCCTTGGTGGCTCAGATCAGAGCCTCGGAACCCTGTGAGGGATGAGTTTGCAGTGGATTCGGAAGGGGAAGGGAACGTTGGCATTTATTGTGAAGGGAATTTGAGTATGAAAGTAAGGAAATGTTGCTACAACTGTACAGGGCCACAGACCGTAGGTGGTTTTTTAAAAATCCTTTCATGGGGTGTGAGCATCACTGGCTAGGCCCAGCATTTATTGCCCATCCCTAATTGCCCCATGAGAAAGTGCTAGGGCACAACGGTTGGTAAATGCTGAGCTACTCAAATCCCAGGGTCAAACTTGAGACAGCCACCACAACTGTTTTGCAATTTGTATTTTTATTTTGGGATGTGTACCTTGAATTCAGTAGTAACAACTCTAACGAGTACTAGAGGTTTTTTTTAGAAAACTAAATTAAACATTTATTAATAAGATAAATGATTTTAAGCACATACATGGGTCTACAATTTACTGTTATAATAACTCCTAGCTCCCCTAATTAATCTAACTCCCAGTAACACTTCAGTTAAGGCAACAGTAAAACAGCTTAGATTTCAACAGACCCAAGCAAAGCACACAATACCCTGGACAGTGATATTTAAAATGAATTCTCTTAGCTTCGGTCCCTATAAACAGCAGCTAGGTACATAGAGGCTGGAGGTTTCTCACACTTGTTAGATCTCAGAGTTTCTTCTTCCTTACACATAGCCTCATCTCCTTTATACATGTTTCTCCCTTTCTAAGGTAAATCCCATTGTTCCAATATGTCTTTTGCAACTTTACGTTTTCCATAATATAAATCTTGCATAGCATTTGTATTATCAATAATCTTTGGGAAAAATAAACACATTGTTTGGCTTAGCCCCTGTTGGCCAGGTGTAACACCTTCCCATCTGTTTAAAATTTACCACACAATTTTATCTACAAATGCAAATGTTGTTAGGTCTGTTCAAAATCTATTCCATTTAGCACGGTGATAGTGCCACACAATACGATGGAGGGTATCCTCAACGTGAAGACAGGACTTCAACGACTTTGTGGTGGTCACTCCTACCGATACCATCATGGACAGATGCACCTGCGACAGGCAGGTTGGGGAGGATGAGGTCAAGTATGTTTTTCCCTCTTGTTGGTTCCCTCACCACCTGCTGCAGACCCAGTCTAGCAGCTCTGTCCTTTAGGACTCGGCCAGCTACCCAACAACTCTTGTTGATGGATATTGAAGTCCCCCTCCCAGAGTACACTCTACACCCTTGCCACTCTCAGTGCTTCCTCCAAATAGTGTTCAACATGGAGGAGCTCTGATTCATCAGCTAAGGGAGGGTGGTACGTGGTAATCAGCAGGAGGTTTCCTTGCCCATGTTTGACCTGATGCAATGAGACTTCATGGGGTCCGGAGTCAATGTTGAGGACTCCCAGGGAAACTCCCTCCTGACTGTATAGCACTGTGCTGCCAGCTCTGCTGGTCCTGTCCTGCCGGTGGGACAGGACAAACCCAGGGATGGCGACGGTGGTGTCGGGGACATTATCTGTAAGGTATGATTCCGTGAGGGTGACTACGTCAGGCTGTTGCTTGACTTGTCCGTGAGACAACTCTCCCAATTTTGGCAAAAGGTCCCCAGGTGTCAGTAAGGAAGAATTTGCAGGGTCGATGGGGCTGAGTTTCCCGTTGTCGATGTCGGGCGGTCCCATAACGGTAGAATTTAAATTTAACGAGTAAACCTGGAACTATGAAGCCAGTTTCAGTCATGGGGACCGTCATCGATTGTCGTAAAAACCCCATCTGGTTCACTCATGTCCCCCCTTCAGGGAAGGGAAATCTGCTGCCCTTACCAGGTCTGGCCTACACGTGACTCCAGACCCCACCCAACAGGCCCCCTCCAGCCACACTTGAAATGGCCGAGCAAGCCCCACACCACTCTAGGGGGACATTAGGAATGGGGGGAGGCAACAAATGCTGGGGCCTCGCAGTGTCAGGTAATTGGACTTCCACACCTTCTCCCTGCCTTATAACTCCCTCTTCTCCTTGTTTCAACCTGTGAGCCTGTGATCTCATTATCACACAACCTGGGAACAGCCCAGGATGCTCACTCTGTAACACTTCTGTCGAAGACACCTCTACAGGCTACTCAACTACCAAAGGCATCACCCACATCTGTGACCCAGCTATATCATTACCTAAGATAAATTGAACCCCTGCAATGGGAAACTTTCCCACTACTCCAACAATCACCCCAGCAGTTTTCCACTTACACTTTAAATTTACCTTCCACAATGTAGTGGGTTTAGCATCTCCATGAACCCCATTAATCATCACCTGTTCCTGCAATACTCCCTCTGAACAACAAATGTCACTATCCCACAGCATTTAGGATTGACTAGCCCCTGTGTCTCTTAACATTTTAATACCTTTACCTACTCCACCCTGTACACATGGAAAAACGTTCCCCTCACATACACAATCTTTATACATTTCTGCAGCCTCTTCCCCAGAACTCCCTGGGGGAATTTGTGAACACATTCCCACTTCTTTATCTATCACTGATTCTTCCTGCTTCACCTATACACAAACCACTGCTTTTTTAACCTGTGCCTAAACCTCAGAACCCACAATATCTTTATTTCCAGAACTTTTCTGTACTCCAATAACCCCAACAGATTTCGCCTGCAATTGCTAACACACTGACTTTGTGTGTCCAACTTTATTACAATGAAAGCACCTCAATTTTCGAGTGTCACTTTTACCCTCAGCACCTTCCTTGTTATTCTGTGTGTTGTTATTCAAAGTGCTTCTCGTGCTCACAACCTTAAGATTCACCAACTCCAAGTCAATCGAGGGGTTTCAAATATACCCCGCAAGGAGCGCCCAATTTTGTTTTGGCACAGCGGATGGTAAATTCTGAGCTGCTCAAATCCCAGAGGGAAACTTGAAACAGCTGCCACAGCTGTTTTTGCAATTTGTATGTTTAATTTGAGATGCGTGCCTTGAATTCAGTAGTAATAAGTCAACCGAGCCTTAGAGGTTTTTTTCACAAAACTAAGTTGAACCTTTATTAATAAAATAAATGATTTTAAGCACCTACATAGGTCTACAAATTATTACTATGATAACTCCTGGCTCCCCTAATTAATCTGACTCCCAGTTACACCTCCGTTAAGGTAATAGTAAAACAACATAGATTTCAACAGACCCAAGCAAAGCACACAATTCCCTGGACAGTGATATTTAAAGTTAATTCTCTTATCTTTGGTTGCTATAGGCAGCAACTTGACACATGCAGGCTGGAGGCTTTTCACACTTGTTAGTCATTAGAGTTTCTTCTTCCTTACACATAGCTTCATCTCCTTTATACATGTTTCTCCCTTTTTAATGTAAATCCCATTGTTTCAATATGCCTTCGCAACTTTACTTTTCCCATAATATAAATCACTACTTGGGTTTATCTAAAAATGCGAATGTTCTTAACACCTCCCATTCTAAAACTTCAGCTATGTTGACGTATTTAGCATTCCAAAACTAGTTTCTATTCTGATAACTCAAAGCACCAAGACTTGCTGTCTATAATTCAATTAAAGCCCACACACACACACAACCTCACACAAGGAAACTAATCCGAACCCCAGTGTGAATCTACCTTTACACTAAATTGCAATAGGATTATGAAAATTATTATATTTTCGTGACAAAAGTGGTGGTGAGCTGCCTTCTTGTGCAGTCCATGCGGTGTAGGTGCACCCACAATGCTGTTAGGAAGGGAGTACCAGGATTTTGACCCAGCGACAGAGCACTCCTTACTTAAGGAGGGACATACTTGCATTGGAAGCAATTCAGAGAAGGTTCACTCAGCTGATTCCTGGGATGAAGGGGGTTTGTCTTATGAGGAAAGGTTGAGCAGGTTGGGCCGGTACCCATTGGGGTTTAGAAGAACGAGAGGTGATCTTATTGAAACAGAGAAGATCCTGAGGGAGATTGACAGGGTGGATGTTTCCCCCTCGTGTGGGGGTGGGGGATCTAGAACGAGGCGGGAGGGGGCACAGTTTATATATAATGGGGTCTCCTATTGAAGAGGGAGACAAGGAGGAATTTCTTCTCTCAGAGGGTGGTCAGTCTGTGGGATTCTCTCTCCCCCAGAGAGCGGCCGAGGCCGGGTCACTGAGTATATCCCAGGCCGAGTTAGACAGAGTTTTGATGGACGAGGGGAGTGGAGGGTAACAGGGGAGGGAGGGACAGGCAGGGAAGTGGAGTCGAGGCCACAATCAGATCAGCCACCATCTTATCCAATGGGGTTGGGGGGGGTGGAACAGGCTCGAGGGGCCGAATGGCCAACTCCCGCCCCTAATTCTTGTGTCAGGGAGCGCGGCGCGTGTGGAGGGTGGGATTCCTCTGGAGTTCCTAGCCCAGCAACCTCCCTCCCTCCCCTCCCCTCTACCCCCACACACCCTCCACTCTACCACCCCCCACACCGTCCCCTCTACCACCCCCCCACACCCTCCCCTCTACCACCCCCCACAACCTCCCATCTAACCCCCACCCCCCCCCCACCACCCTCCGTGTGTCTGTCCTGCAGGTGGGATCCATCCTGAATTCCCGCTACATGGAGGGAGGAGGGGGGGTGTCGGACTTGCTGAAGTGGAGCCAACTCCTGGGAGCCCATTGAGAAGCTGCTGGGCTGTCCCCGGCTGGTCAGGGAGTTCCAGCCCCAACTGGACCGGGACCTGCCCCGCGGCACAACAGCCCCTCCCCCTCCCACTCCCCGGCACCCCGCCCCCTGCCCAGGTAAGTGAAGAGTTGGAGACAGGTCGCTGCGGGCCTGTGGGGGGTAGGGGGTGGTACACGTGTGTTACCCCGGGGCCTCTGGGTCACTGGTCCCTGTCCCAACCCTCCCGTCCCCACCCGTTCACCTGTCCTCAGGGCTGCGAGAGGTGGGGGGTGGGGAGGAGGGAAGCTGGGCAGCGACTGGGGGCAAGCGGATACTCCTGGGAAGGTGCGAGTGGGATTAAATTGGGATTGATACAGGGAGATGGGGAGAGAGTGGGGCAGTGGGATTAGTTTGGGTTTAATACAGGGAGATGGGGAGAGAGTGGGGCAGTGGGATTAGTTTGGGATTGATACAGGGCTATGGGGAGAGAGTGGGGCAGTGGGATTAATTTGGGAATGATACACGGCTATGGGGAGAGAGTGGGGCAGTGGGATTAGTTTGGGAATGATACAAGGCTATGGGGAGAGAGTGGGGCAGTGGGATTAGTTTGGGATTGAGACAGGGAGATGGGGAGAGAGTGGTGGGGCAGTGGGATTAGTTTGGGATTGATACAGGGAGATGGGGAGAGAGTGGGGCAGTGGGATTAGTTTGGGGATTGATTCAGGGCTATGGGGATGAGTGGGGCAGTGGGATTAATTTGGGTTTGATACAGGGAGATGGGGAGTGAGTGGGGCAGTGGGATTAATTTGGGTTTGATACAGGGAGATGGGGAGTGAGTGGGGCAGGGGGATTAGTTTGGGGAATGATACAGGGCTATGGGGAATGAGTGGGACAGTGGGATTAATTTGGGATTGATACAGGGAGATGGGGAGAGAGCGGGGCAGTGGGATTAATTTGGGTTTGATACAGGGCTATGGGGAGAGAGTGGGGCAGTGGGATTAATTTGGGAATGATACACGGCTATGGGGAGAGAGTGGGGCAGTGGGATTAGTTTGGGAATGATACAAGGCTATGGGGAGAGAGTGGGGCAGTGGGATTAGTTTGGGATTGAGACAGGGAGATGGGGAGAGAGTGGTGGGGCAGTGGGATTAGTTTGGGATTGTTACAGGGAGATGGGGAGAGAGTGGGGCAGTGGGATTAGTTTGGGGATTGATTCAGGGCTATGGGGATGAGTGGGGCAGTGGGATTAATTTGGGTTTGATACAGGGAGATGGGGAGTGAGTGGGGCAGTGGGATTAATTTGAGTTTGATACAGGGAGATGGGGAGTGAGTGGGGCAGGGGGATTAGTTTGGGGAATGATACAGGGAGATGGGGAATGAGTGGGACAGTGGGATTAATTTGGGATTGATACAGGGCTATGGGGAGAGAGCGGGGCAGTGGGATTCGTTTGGGATTGATACAGGGAGATGGGGAGAGAGTGGGGCAATGGGATTAGTTTGGGTTTGATACAGGGAGATGGGGAGAGAGCAGGGCAGTGGGATTAGTTTGGGATTGAGACAGGGAGATGGGGAGAGTGCGGGACAGTGGGATTAGTTTGGGGATTGATACAGGGCTATGGGGAGAGAGTTGGGGCAGTGGGATTAATTAGGGTTTGATACAGGGAGATGAGGAGAGAGTGGGGCAGTGGGATTAATTTGGGTTTGATACAGGGAGATGGGGAGTGAGTGGGGCAGTGGGATTAATTTGGGTTTGATACAGGGAGATGGGGAGTGAGTGGGGCAGGGGGATTAGTTTGGGATTGATATAGGGAGATGAGGAGAGAGTGGGGCCATGGGATTAGTTTGGGTTTGATACAGGGCTATGGGGAGAGATTGGGACAGTGGGATTAATTTGGGATTGACACAGGCCTATGTAAGAGAGCAGGGCAGTGGGATTAGTTTGGGATTGTTACAGGGAGATGGGGAGAGAGTGGGGCAGTGGGATTAGTTTGGGGATTGATTCAGGGCTATGGGGAGTGAGTGGGGCAGTGGGATTAGTTTGGGATTGATACAGGGCTATGGAGAGAGCGCAGGGCAGAGGGCTTAGATTGGGATTTATACAGGGAGATGGGGAGAGAGTGGGGCAGTGGGATTAGTTTGGGGATTGATACAGTGCTATGGGAAGAGAGTAGGGCAGTGGGGTTAGTTTGAGATTGAGACAGGGCTATGGGGAGAGAGTGGGGCAGTGGGATTAGTTTGGGGATTGATACAGGGAGATGGGGAGAGAGTGGGGCAGTGGGATTAGTTTGGGATTGATACAGGGCTATGGGGAGAGAGCGGGGCAGTGGGACTAGTTTGGGTTTGATACAGGGAGATGGGGAGAGAGTAGGGCAGTGGGATTCGTTTGGGATTGATATAGGGAGATGAGGAGAGAGTGGGGCCATGGGATTAGTTTGGGTTTGATACAGGGCTATGGGGAGAGATTGGGACAGTGGGATTAATTTGGGATTGACACAGGCCTATGTAAGAGAGCAGGGCAGTGGGATTAGTTTGGGATTGTTACAGGGAGATGGGGAGAGAGTGGGGCAGTGGGATTAGTTTGGAGATTGATTCAGGGCTATGGGGAGTGATTGGGGCAGTGGGATTAATTTGGGTTTGATACAGGGAGATGGGGAGAGAGTGGGGCAGTGGGATTAGTTTGGGATTGATACAGGGCTATGGAGAGAGCGCGGGGCAGAGGGCTTAGATTGGGATTTATACAGGGAGATGGGGAGAGAGTGGGGCAGTGGGATTAGTTTGGGGATTGATACAGTGCTATGGGAAGAGAGTAGGGCAGTGGGGTTAGTTTGAGATTGAGACAGGGCTATGGGGAGAGAGTGGGGCAGTGGGATTAGTTTGGGGATTGATACAGGGAGATGGGGAGAGAGTGGGGCAGTGGGATTAGTTTGGGATTGATACAGGGCTATGGGGAGAGAGCGGGGCAGTGGGACTAGTTTGGGTTTGATACAGGGAGATGGGGAGAGAGGGGGCCAGTGGGATTCGTTTGGGATTGATATAGGGAGATGAGGAGAGAGTGGGGCCATGGGATTAGTTTGGGTTTGATACAGGGCTATGGGGAGAGATTGGGACAGTGGGATTAATTTGGGATTGACACAGGCCTATGTAAGAGAGCAGGGCAGTGGGATTAGTTTGGGATTGTTACAGGGAGATGGGGAGAGAGTGGGGCAGTGGGATTAGTTTGGGGATTGATACAGGGAGATGGGGAGAGAGTGGGGCAGTGGGATTAGTTTGGGATTGATACAGGGCTATGGGGAGAGAGTGGGGCAGTGGGATTAGTTTGGGATTGGGACGGATATGGGGGAGAGAGTGTAGCAGGGGTATTAGATTCGGGATTGCTCTGTCAAAGGCTTGCCCAGGGTTGATGGGCACATTAGGGTACCTGCCATTTGTCTGGCGCTCCTGAATAGGGGGGGTTAGTCCCGGTAACCCCCGGGATGTTGATAGTGGGGGTGGGGGTTACTGAGGATTGTGGAGACTGGACGCTGTGAAGCAGAGATCGAATTGGTGTGTGTGTGTGTCTCAACAGGACAAGTCTCAAGGCCCGGGGAACATCACTTCAGGAGCACCCGTGTGCGATGGTGATGCCTTTGAACATCATGGGATGATGGTTGGATTCTCTCCTGTTGAAGACGGTCATTGCCGGACACTTGTGTGGTGAGAGTGCAGGGCTTTGGGGAGAAGCCTGGGGAGAATGGGCCCCGGGTGTGGTGCCTGTTCGGAGAACCATCCTGCGATGCGGAGTTCGAGGCCATTCAGCCCACTCTGGCTGTGCCAGCTCGTTGAAGCGGATGGTCCAACATTGCCTCCTCTAGCTCTCGGCCTCCCTCGGACGCCTCCCTCGGACGCCTCCAAATCCGGCGCCTGTCAAGACTCCGATCTTCGCACGTCCCACATCCCCCACCCTTCCTAATTTTAGGCCCTAGCACTGATCCCTCTGGCACATCACATCTTTCAACCAGAAAATGATCCATTTATGCTTCCTCTCTACTTCCTGTTAGCGAGCCAATCTTCTATCCATGTCAATAAGGTTACCACCTACACCATCAGCTTTTATTTTCCACAACGAACTTTTTTCTGGCACCTTATCAAATAATGCCTTCTGGAAATCTAAGTACAGCACATCCACCAGTTCCCCTTTATCCACAACACATGTGACTGCATCAAAGAACTCGAATAAATTGGTTAAACATGATTTCTCTTTCACAAAACCATGAGGACTCTGCCTGATTGCCTGGAATTTTTCCAAGTGCTCTGCTATAACATCCTTAATAAAGCTTCTAACCCTGACGAATGTTATGCTAACTGGCCTGTGGGTTCCTGCTTTCTGTCTCCGTTCCTTTGAATAAGGGAGTTACAGTGACCATTTTCCAATCTAATGGAGGGAGGTGGGGAGGTAGAGACACTGGGATTGTGGGGAGGGGAAAGGTGGGTAGGGACTGTGGGGAGGGGGTAGGGAGGTGGGGAGGGGAAAGGGGAGAGGGCGAAGTGGGGAGGGGGAGTGATGTAGGGAGGGAGGTTAGAAGGGGGAGAGATGGGGGGGAGGGAGGTCACGAGGGTAGAGACACTGCGTTTGCGGGGAGGGGAGATGGGGTTAGGGAGGCGGGGAGTGATGGAGGGAGGTCAGTAATTGAGGCTGTGCTGCACTATTGGAGTGTCAGTAATTCAGTGTCTGCTGCGCTACTAGAGTGTAAGTAATTGAGGGTGTGCTGCACTATTGGAGGCTGAGTATTTCACGGTGTACTGCTCTATTGGAGGGTCAATAATTGAATGTGTGCTGCACTATTGCAGTGTCAGTAATTGAGGGTGTTCTGCAGTATTGGAGTGTCAGTAATTGACGGTATCCTGCACTATTGGATGGTCAATAACTGATGGTGTGCTGCACTATTTGAATGTCAGTAATTGAGGGTGTGCTGCACTGTTGGAGTGTCAGTATTTGGGGGTTTACTGCATGATTGGAGGTTGGTACTTGAGGGTGAGCTGCAGTATTGGAGTGTCAATAATTGAGGTTGTGCTGCACTATAGATGTGTCAGTAATTGAGGGTGTGATGAAGTATTGGAGTGTCAGTAATTGAGGGTGTGCCGCACTATTGGAGGGTCAGTAATTGAGGTTGTGCTGCACTTTTGGAGTGTAAGTAACTGAGTCTGTTCAGCACTGTTGGAGTGTCGGTAATTGAGGGTGTGCTGCTCGATAGGTGTATCAGAAATTTAGGGGGTTCTGCACTATAGGTGTGTCAATAATTGAGGTTGTGCTACACAAACAGTGTGTCAGTAACAGCTTGCTGCACTATTGGAGTGTTGGTAATTGAGGGTGTTGCACTATTGGAGTGTCAGTAATTGAAGTTGCTGCACTATTGTACTATCAGTAATTGAGGGTGTGCTGCACTATTGGAGGCTCAGAATTTAAGAGTGTGCAGCTCTATTGGAGGGCCAGTAATTGAATGTGTGCTGCACGATTCGAGTGTCAGTAATTGAGTGTGTGCTGCAGTATTGGAGGTTCAGTAATTGAGAGTGTGCTGCACTATTGGTGTGTCAGTAATTGACTGTATGCTGCACTAATGGAGGGTCAATAACTGATGGTATGCTGCACTATTCGAGTGTCAGTAATTGAGGTTGTGCTGCAGTATTGGAGAGTCAGTAATTGAGGGTGTGCTGCAGTATTGGAGGGTCAGTAATTGAGGGTGTGCTTCACAACTGGAGTGTCAGTAATTGAGGCTGTGCTGCACTGTTGTAGTGTCAATAATTGAGGATATGCTGCATAT
Source organism: Carcharodon carcharias (assembly GCF_017639515.1). NCBI lineage: Eukaryota > Metazoa > Chordata > Chondrichthyes > Lamniformes > Lamnidae > Carcharodon > Carcharodon carcharias. The sequence goes on from NC_054483.1 coordinate 34,507,158, forward strand.
TGGGGTGTCAGTAATTGAGGGTATGCTGCACTATTAGAGGGTCAGTGATTGAGGATATGCTGCATATTGGAGTGTCAGTAATTGAGGGTGTGCTGCACAATTAGAGGGTTAGTAATTGAGGGTGTGCTGCACTATTGGAGTGTCAGTAATTGAGGGTGTGCTGCACTATTGGAGTTTCAGTAATTGAGGGTATGCTGCACTATTGGAGGGTCAATAATTGAGGGTGCGCTGCACTTTTGGATTATCAGTAACTGATTGTCTGTTGCATTACTAGAGTATCAGTTATTGACGGTGTGCTGCACTTTTATACTATCAGTAATTGAGGGTGTGCGGCACTATTGGAGGGTCAGTAATTCAGGGTGTGCTGCATTATTGGAGTGTCAGAAACTAAGTGTCTACTGCGCTACTAGAGTGTCATGAATTGAGGGTGTGCTGCACCATTGGAGTGTCAGTAATTGAGTGTCTGCTGCGCGATTAGAATGTCAGTAATTGAGGGTGTGCTGCAGTATTGGAGTGTAAGTAATTGAGGGTGTGCTTCAGTATTGGAGTGTTGACAACTAAGGGTGTGCTGTTCCTTGGTGTGTCAATAATTGAGAGTGTGATGCACTATTGGAGTGTCAGTATTTGAAGGTGTGCTGCAGTATTGGAGGTTCAGTAATTGAGAGTGTGCTGCACTTTTCGAGTGTCAGTAATTGACGGTATGCTGCACTATTGGAGGGTCAATAACTGATGGTGTGCTGCACTATTCGAGTGTCAGATATTGAGAGTGTGCTGCAGTATTGGAGGGTCATTAATTGAGGAATAGCTTCACAATTGGAGCGTCAGTAATTGAGTCTGTGCTGTACTGTTGTAGTTTCAGTAATTGGGGGTGTGCTGCATGATTGGAGGTTTGTAATTGAGGGTGAGCTGCAGTATTGAAGTGTCAATAACTGAGGGTGTGCTGCACTATAGATGTGTCAGTAATTGAGGGTGTGATGAAGTATTGGAGTGTCAGTAATTGAGGGTGTGCTGCAATATTGGAGGGTCAGTAATTGAGGTTGTGCTGCAATTTTGGAGTGTAAGTAATTGAGGGTGTGCTGCTCGATTGGTGGGTCGGTAATTGAGGGTATGCTGCACGATAAGTGTATCAGTAATTGAGGGTGTTCTGTACTATAGTTGTGTCAGTAATTGAGGTTGTGCTGCAATATTGTAAGGTCAGTATTTGAGGGTGTGCTGCACTATTCGAGTGTCAGTAATTGAGGATATGCTGCATATTGGGGTGTCAGTAATTGAGGGTGTGCTGCACTATTAGAGGGTCAATAATTGAGGGTATGCTGCATATTGGAGTGTCAGTAATTGATGGTGTGCTGCACTATTAGAGGGTTAGTAATTGAGGGTGTGCTGCACTATTGGAGTTTCAGTAATTGAGGGTATGCTGCACTATTGGAGGGTCGATAATTGAGGGTGCGCTGCACTTTTGGATTATCAGTAATTGATTGTATGCTGCACTACTAGAGTGTCGGTAATTGACGGTCTGCTGCACTATTTTACTATCAGTAATTGAGGGTGGGTGGCACTATTGGAGGGTCAGTAATTCAGGGTGTGCTGCATTATTGGGGTGTCAGTAACGGAGTGTCTACTGCGCTACTAGAGTGTCAGTAATTGAGGGTGTGCTGCAGTATTGGAGTGTAAGTAATTGATGGTGTGCTGCAGTATTGGAGGGTCAGTAATTGAGGGTGTGATGCTCTTTTGGAGTGTAAGTAATTGAGGGTGTGCTGCACTATTGGAGGGTCAGTAATTGACAGTGTGCTGCACTATTGGGAGTGTAAATAATTGAGGGTATGATGCACTATAGGTGTGTCAGTAATTGAGGGTGTGATGCACTATTGGAGTGTAAGTAATTGAGGGTGTGCTGTACTATTGGAGGGTCAGTAATTCAGGGTGTGCTGCACTATTGGGTGTCAGTAATTGAGGGTGTGCTGCACTATTGGGTGTCTGTAATTGAGAGTTTGCTGCACTATTGGAGTTTCAGTAATTTACGGTGTGCTGCCCTGTAGTTATATCAGTAATTCAGGGTGTGCTGCACTATTGGAGTGTCAGTACTTGAGGGTGTGCTGCACTATTGGAGCGTCAGTAATTCATGGGGTACTGCACTATTGGGTGTCAGTAATTGAAGATTTGCTGCACTATTGAAGTTTCAGTAATTTATGGTGTGCTGCACTATTAGAGTGTCAGTAATTGAGGGTGTTCTGCACTATTGAAGTGTCAGTAATTTACGGTGTGCTGCACTATTGGAGTGTCAATAATTGACGGTATGATGCACTATTGGACAGTCAATAATTGAGGATGTGCTGCACAATTGGAGTGTAAGTAATTCAGTGTCTGCTGCGCTAATAGAGTGTCAGTAATTGAGGGTGTGCTGCACTATTGTAGTGTCAGTAATTGAGGGTGTGCTGCACTATTGTAGTGTCAGTAATTGAGGGTGTGCTTTACTATTGGAGTATCAGTATTTGAAGGTGTGCTGCACTATTGGAGTGTCAGTAATTGAGGGTGTGCTGCACTAATTGGAGTGTCAGTAATTGAGGGTGTGCTGCACTGTTGGAGTGTCAGTAATTGACAGGTGTGCTGCACTATTGGAGTGCCAGTAATTGAGGGTGTGCTGCATCATTTTACGGTCAGAAATTGTGGTTGTGTTGCACTGTCGGAGAGTCAGTATTTGATAGTTTGGTGCACTATTGGATTTTCAGTTATTGAGGATGTGTTGTATTGTTGGAGGGTCAGTAATTGAGGGTGTGCTGCACTATGGGAGCGTCAGTAATTGAGGGTGTGCTGCACTATTGGAGTGTCAGTAATTGAGGGTGTGCTGCATTATAGGAGTATAAGTAATTGAGGGTGTGCTGTACTACTAGAGTGTCAGCAATTGAGGGTGTGCTGCACTAGTGGGGTGTCATTAATTGAGGGAGTGCTGCACCATTGGACGGTGGTTGTAATTGCGGTTGTGCAGACTTGTCGGAGAGTCAGTATTTGACAGTGTGCAGCACTATTGGATGCTCAGTAATTGTGGAGATGCTGCACTGTTGGAGGGTCAGTAATTGAGGGTGTGCTGCACCATTGGAGTGTCAGTAATTGACGGTTAACTGCATTACTGGAGGCTCAGTGATTGAGGGTGTGGCACACTATTTTTGGGTCAGTAATTGAGTGTGTGCTGCATTATTAGTGTGTCAGTATTTGGGGGTGTGCTGCACTATTGGAGTGTCAGTATTTGAGGGTGTGCTGCACTATTGGAGTTTCAGTAATTGACGTTGTCCAGCATTACTTGTGTTTCAGTAATTGAGCGCGTGCTGCACTATTGGAGGGTCATTAATTGAGGGTGTGCTGCACTGTTGGAGTGTCAGTAATTGACAGTGTGCTGCACTATTGGAGTGCCAGTAATTGAGGGTGTGCTGCACCATTTTACTGTCAGAAATTGTGGTTGTGCTGCACTGTCCGAGAGTCAGTATTTGATAGTGTGGTGCACTATTGGATTTTCAGTTATTGAGGATATGTTGTATTGTTGGAGGGACAGTAATTGAGGGTGTGCTGCACTATGGGAGCGTCAGTAATTGAGGGTGTGCTGCACTATTGGAGGGTCAGTAATTGAGGGTGTACTGCATTATAGGAGTATAAGCAATTGAGGCTGTGCTGTACTACTAGAGTGTCAGCAATTGAGGGTGTGCTGCACTAGTGGGGTGTCATTAATTGAGGGAGTGCTGCACCATTGGACGGTGGTTGTAATTGTGGTTGTGCAGCCTTGTCGGAGAGTCAGTATTTGACAGTGTGCTGCACTATTTGATGCTCAGTAATTGTGGAGATGCTGCACTGTTGGAGGGTCAGTAATTGAGGGTGTGCTGCACCATTGGAGTGTCAGTAATTGAGGGTGTGCTGCACTATTGTAGTGTCAGCAATTGAGGGTGTGCTGCACTATTGTAGTGTCAGTAATTGAGGTTGTGCAGCACAATTGCAGTGTCAATAATTGAGGGTGTTTTCCACTATTGTAGTGTCAGTAATTGAGGGTGTGCTGCACTAATGGATTTTCAGTAATTCAGTGTGTGCTGCACTATTGGAATGTCAGTAATTGAGGGTGTGCTGCACTTTTGGAGTGTCAGTAATTCAGGGAGGGCTGCACTATTTGAGGGTCAGTAATTGAGGGTGTGCTTTATTATTAGAGTGTCAGTAATTGAGGGTGTGCTGTACTATTGGAGGGTCAGTAATTGAGGATGTGCTGCACTATTGGAGTGTCAGTAATTGAGCATGTGCTGCAGAGTCAGAAGGTCAGTCTTTGCAGGGTCAGTAATTGAGGGTGAGCTGCACCATTGAAGGGTCAGTAATTGAGGCTGTACTGCATTTTTGGAGAACAAGTAATTGACAGTTTGCTGCACTATGGGAGTGTCAGTAATTCAGGGTGGGCTGCACTATTGTAGTGTCAGTAATTGAGGGTGTGCTGCACTATTGTAGTGTCAGTAACTGAGGGTGTGCTTTACTATTGGAGTGTCAGTAATTGAAGGTGTACTGCACTATTGGAGTGTCAATAATTGAGGGTGTGCTGCACTAATTGGCGTGTCAGTAATTGAGGGTGTGCTGCACTGTCGAAGTGTCAGTAATTGACAGTGTGCTGCACTATTGGAGTGCCAGTAATTGAGGGCGTGCTGCACAATTTTACGGTCAGAAATTGTGGATGTGCTACACTGTCCGAGAGTCAGTATTTGATAGTGTGGTGCACTATTGGATTTTCAGTTATTGAGGATATGTTGTATTGTTGGAGGGTCAGTAATTGAGGGTGCGCTGCACTATGGGAGCGTCAGTAATTGAGGGTGTGCTGCACTATTGGAGTGTCAGTAATTGAGGGTGGGCTGCACTATTAGAGTTTCGCTAATTGACGTTGTGCAGCACTCTTGGAGTTTCTGTAATTGAGGGTGTGCTGCACTATTGGAGTGTCAGTAATTGGGGGTGTGCTGCACTATTGGAGCATCATTACTTGAGGCTGTGCTGCACTACAGTAGTGTCAGTAATTCTGAGAGTGCTGCACTAATGGATTTTCAGTAATTGAGGGTGTGCGGCACTATTGTAGTGTCAGCAATTGAGGGTGTGCTGCACTATTGTAGTGTCAGTAATTGAGGTTGTGCAGCACAATTGCAGTGTCAATAATTGAGGGTGTTTTTCACTATTGTAGTGTCAGTAATTGAGGGTGTGCTGCACTAATGGATTTTCAGTAATTCAGTGTGTGCTGCACTATTGGAATGTCAGTAATTGAGGGTGTGCTGCACTATTGGAGTGTCAGTAATTCAGGGAGGGCTGCACTATTTGAGGGTCAGTAATTGAGGGTGTGCTTTACTATTGGAGTGTCAGTAATTGAGGGTGTGCTGCACTATTGGAGTGTCAGTAATTGAGCATGTGCTGCAGAGTCGGAAGGTCAGTCTTTGCAGGGTCAGTAATTGAGGGTGAGCTGCACCATTGAAGGGTCAGTAATTGAGGCTGTACTGTATTTTTGGAGAACAAGTAATTGACAGTGTGCTGCACTATGGGAGTGTCAGTAATTCAGGGTGGGCTGCACTATTGTAGTGTCAGTAATTGAGGGTGTGCTGCACTATTGTAGTGTCAGTAACTGAGGGTGTGCTTTACTAGTGGAGTGTCAGTAATTGAAGGTGTACTGCACTACTGGAGTGTCAATAATTGAGGGCGTGCTGCACTAATTGGCGTGTCAGTAATTGAGGGTGTGCTGCACTATTGGAGTGCCAGTAATTGAGGGTGGGCTGCACTATTAGAGTTTCACTAATTGACGTTGTGCAGCACTCTTGGAGTTTCTGTAATTGAGTGTGTGCTGCACTATTGGAGGGTCAGTAATTGAGGGTGTGCTGCACTATTGGAGTGTCAGTAATTGGGGGTGGGCTGCACTATTAGAGTTTCACTAATTGACGTTGTGCAGCACTCTTGGAGTTTCTGTAATTGAGGGTGTGCTGCACTATTGGAGGGTCAGTAATTGAGGGTGTACTGCATTATAGGAGTATAAGTAATTGAGGCTGTGCTGTACTACTAGAGTTTCAGCAATTGCGGGTGTGCTGCATTAGTGGGGTGTCATTAATTGAGGGAGTGCTGCACCATTGGACGGTGGTTGTAATTGTGGTTGTGCAGCCTTGTCGGAGGGTCAGTATTTGACAGTGTGCTGCACTATTGGATGCTCAGTAATTGTGGAGATGCTGCACTGTTGGAGGGTCAGTAATTGAGGGTGTGCTGCACCATTGGAGTGTCAGTAATTGACGGTTAACTGCATTACTGGAGGCTCAGTGATTGAGGGTGTGCCACACTATTTCTGGGTCAGTAATTGAGTGTGTGCTGCATTATTAGTGTGTCAGTATTTGGGGGTGTGCTGCACTATTGGAGTGTCAGTATTTGAGGGTGTGCTGCGCTATTGGAGCATCATTACTTGAGCGAGTGCTGCACTACAGTAGTGTCAGTAATTGTGGGAGTGCTGCACTAATGGATTTTCAGTAATTGAGGGTGTGCTGCACTATTGTAGTGTCAGCAATTGAGGGTGTGCTGCACTATTGGATTGTCAGTAATTGAGGGGGTGTTGCACTATTGCAGGGTAAGTAATTGAGGGTGTGCTTTACTATTGAAGTGTCAGTAATTGGGGGTGTGCTGCACTATTGGACGGTCAGTAGTTGAGGGTGTGCTGCATGATTGGAGTGTCAGTATTTGACAGTGTGCTGCACTATGGGATGCTCAGTAATTGAGGTTGTTCTGCACTGTTGGAGGGTCAGTAATTGAGGGTGTGCTGCACTATTGGAGTGTCAGTAATTAAGGGAGTGCTTCACTATTGGAGGGTCATTAATTGAGGCTATACTGCATTATTAGAGGATAAGTAATTGAGGGTGGGCTGCACTATTGGAGTGTCAGTAATTGAGGGTGTGCTGCACTATTCGACCGTCAGTAATTCAGGGTGTGTTGTACGATTCAATAGTCAGTGATTGAGGGTGTGCTGCACTATTGGAGGGTCAGTAATTGAGTGTGTGCTGCACTATTGGAGTGTCAGTAATTAAGGTTGTGCGGCAATATTGGAGCATCAGTAATTAAGGGTGTGCTGCACTATTGGAGTTTCAGTAATTGAGGGTGTGCTGCACTATTGGAGTTTCAGTAATTGAGGGTGTGCTGCACTCTTGGAGGGTCATTAATTGACAGTGTGCTGTACTATTGGAGAATCAGTAATTGAGCGTGTACTGCAGAATTGGAGTGTCAGTAATTGAGGGTGTGCTGCACTATTGGAGGGTCAGTAATTGAACGTGTGCTGCACAATTGGAGTGTCAGTAATTGAGGGTGTGCTGCATTATTGGGATTTTCAGTAATTGAGGGTGTGTTGCACTATTGGAGTGTCAGTAATTGAGGGTTAGCTTCATTATTGGAGGCTCAGTGATTGAGGGTGTGAGCACTATTGGATGGGGAATTTTTCAAGGTGTGTATGCTGCATTATTGGAGTGTCAGTAATTAAGGATGTGCTGCAATATTGGAGCATCAATAATTAAGGGTGTGCTGCACTATTGGAGTTTCAGTAATTGAGGGTGTGCTGCACTATTGGAGGGTAAGTAATTGAGCGTGTACTGCAGAATTGGAGTGTCAGTAATTGAGGGTGTGCTGTACTATTGGAGGGTCAGTAATTAAGGGTGTGCTGCACCACTGGACGGTCAGTAATTGAGGTCATGCTGCACTGTCGGAGAGTCAGTATTTGACAGTGTGCTACACTATTGGATACTCAGTAATTGAGAAGTGCTGCACTGTTGGATGGTCAGTAATTGAGGGTGAGCTCACTATTGGAAGGTCAGTAATTGAGCTTGTGCTGCACTATTGGAGGGTCAGTAATTCAGGGTGTGCTGCACAAATGGAGTGTCAGTATATAAGGGTTTGCTGCACCATTGGACGGTCAGTAATTGAGGTCATGCTGCACTGTCGGAGAGTCAGTATTTGACAGTGTGCTCAATATTGGATACTCAGTAATTGAGAAGTGTTGCACTGTTGGATTGTCAGTAATTGAGGGTGTGCGCACTACTGGATAATCAGTTTTTCAGGATTTGCAGCACTATTGTAGTTTCAGTAATTGAGGGTGAGCTGCACTATTGGAGGGTCAGTAATTGAACGTGTGCTGTACAATTGGAGTGTCAGTAATTAAGGGTGTGCTGCACCACTGGACGGTCAGTAATTGAGGTCATGCTGCACTGTCGGAGAGTCAGTATTTGACAGTGTGCTACACTATTGGATACTCAGTAATTGAGAAGTGCTGCACTGTTGGATGGTCAGTAATTGAGGGTGTGTGCACTATTGGAAGGTCAGTAATTGAGCTTGTGCGGCACTATTGGAGGGTCAGTAATTCAGGGTGTGCTGCACAAATGGAGTGTCAGTAATTAAGGGTGTGCTGCACCATTGGACGGTCAGTAATTGAGGTCATGCTGCACTGTCGGAGAGTCAGTATTTGACAGTGTGCTACACTATTGGATACTCAGTAATTGAGAAGTGTTGCACTGTTGGATTGTCAGTAATTGAGGGTGTGCGCACTATTGGATAGTCAGTTTTTCAGGATTTGCAGCACTATTGTAGTTTCAGTAATTGAGGGTGAGCTGCACCATTGGAGGGTCAGTAATTGAGCTTGTGCTGCACTATTCTAGGGTCAGTAATTCAGGGTGTGCTTTGCTATTGGAGTGTCAGTAATTGAGGGTGTGCCGCACTATTGGATTGTCAGTAATTGAGGGTGTGCTGCAATATTCGAGCGTCAGTAATTGAGGGTGTGCTGCACTCTTGGAGTGTCAGTAATTGAGGGTTAGCTACATTATTGAAGGCTCAGTGATTGAGGGTGTGCTGCACTATTGGAGAGTCAGTAATTGAGGGTTTGCAGCACTATTGTATTTTCAGTAATTGAGGGAGTGCTGCACTATTGGATGGTCATTAATTGAGGCTGTACTGCATTATTGGTGTATAAGTAATTGAGGGTGTGCTGCACTATTGGAGTTTCAGTAATCGACATTGTGCCGCACTATTGGAGTTTCAGTAATTGAGGGAATGCTGCACTATTGGAGGGTCATTAATTGAGGCTATACTGCATTATTAGAGTATAAATAATTGAGGTTGTTCTGCACTATTGGAGTTTCAGTAATTGACGTTGCGCAGCACTATTGGAGTTTCTGTAATTGAAGGTGTGTTGCACTATTGGAGTGTCAGTAATTGACGGGTAGCTTCATTATTGGAGGCTCAGTGATTGAGGGTGTGCGCACTATTGGATGGGGAGTTTTTCAAGGTGTGCAGCACTATTGGAGTTTTAGTAATGAGGGTGAGCTGCACCGTTGGAGAGTCAGTAATTGAGGGTGTACTGTATTATTGGAGTGTCAGTAATTGAGTGTGTGCTGCACTATTGGAGTGTCAGTAATTAAGGTTGTGCTGCGATATTGGAGCATCAATAATTAAGGGTGTGCTGCACTATTGGAGTTTCAGTAATTGAGGGTGTGTTGCACTATTGGAGGGTCATTAATTGGGTCTGTATTGCATTATTGGAGTATAAGTAATTGAGGGTGTGCTGCACTATTGGAGTGTCAGTAATTGACAGTGTGCTGTACTATTGGAGGGTCAGTAATTGAGCGTGTACTGCAGAATTGGAGTGTCAGTAATTGAGGGTGTGCTGCACTATTGGAGGGTAAGTCATTGAGCGTGTGCTGCACAATTGGAGTGTCAGTAATTAAGCGTATGCTGCACCACTGGACGGTCTGTAATTGAGGTCATGCTGCACTGTCGGAGAGTCAGTATTTGACAGTGTGCTACACTATTGGATACTCAGTAATTGAGAAGTGCTGCACTGTTGGATGGTCAGTAATTGAGTGTGTGCACACTATTGGAAGGTCAGTAATAGAGCTTGTGCTGTACTATTGGAGGGTCAGTAATTCAGGGTGTGCTGCACAAATGGAGTGTCAGTAATTAAGGGTGTGCCCCACCATTGGACGGTCAGTAATTGAGGTCATGCTGCACTGTCAGAGAGTCAGTATTTGACAGTGTGCTACACTATTGGATACTCAGTAATTGAGAAGTGTTGCACTGTTGGATTGTCAGTAATTGAGGGTGTGCGCACTATTGGATAGTCAGTTTTTCAGGATTTGCAGCACTATTGTAGTTTCAGTAATTGAGGGTGAGTTGCACCATTGGAGTGTCAGTAATTGAGCTTGTGCTGCACTATTCTAGGGTCAGTAATTCAGGGTGTGCTTTGCTATTGGAGTGTCAGTAATTGAGGGTGTGCCGCACTATTGGATTGTCAGTAATTGACGTTGTGCAGCACTATTGTCGTTTCAGTAACTGAGGGTGTGCTGCACTATTATAGTGTCGGTAATTGAGGTTTAGCTGCATTATTGGAGGCTCAGTGATTGAGGGTGTGCCGCACTATTGGAGGATCAGTAATTCAGGGTGTGCTGTACTATTGGAGTGTCAGTAATTGAGGGTGTGCTGCACTACTGGAGTGTCAGTAATTGAGAGTGTGCTGCACTATCAGAAGGTCAGTAATTGAGCATGTTCTGCACTATTGGTGTGTCAGTATTTGAAGGTGCGTTGCACTATTGGAGTGTCAGTAATTGAGTGTGTGTTGAACGATTGGAGGGACAGTAATTGAGGGTGTGCTGCACTATTGGAATGTCAGCATTTGAGGGTGTTCTGCACTATTGGAGGGTCAGTAATTGAGGGACTGCTGCACTATTGGAGTGTCAGTAATTGAGAGTGTGCTGCACTGTCGGAGCATCAGTATTTGACAGTGTTCTGCACTATTGGGTTCTTGGTAATTGAAGATGTGCTGCACTGTTGGAGGGTCAGTAATTGAGGATGTGCTACACTTTTGGAGGGTCGGTTATTGAGTGTGTGCTATACTTTTGGTGTGTCAGTAATTGAGGCTATACTGCACTATTGGAGTATCAGTAATTGAGGCTGTGCCACACTATTGGAGGGTCAGTAATTGAGTGTGTGCTGCACTACTGGAGTGTCAGTAATTGATAGTTTGCTGCACTGTTGGAGTGTCAATAATTGAGGGTGTGCAGCACTATTGGACTGTCAGTAATTGAGAGTGTGCTGCACTCTCGGAATGTCAGTAATTGGGATGATACCAGCCAGACACAGGGAGCCAGAGGCTTTGCGGCCATTGCTGGCTTCCCCCGTGTCCAGGGTGCTATAGACTGTGCACGTGTGGCCATCAAGGCACCAGCAGGTGAAACCGGTGCCTTTGTCAACAGGAAGGGCTTCCACTCCATGAACGTGCAGATAGTGTGTGATCACAGGATGCTGATTCTACAAGTCTGTGCAAGGTACCCAGGCAGCTCCCACGACGCCGACATCCTCAGACACTCCCAGGTGCCGGTGCTCTTCAGTGCTCCAGCTCGGCTGGATGTATGGCTGCTGGGTGACAAGGGCTTTCCCTTCAGAAGGTGGCTCATGACGCCTCTCTGCCATCCAAGAACAGAAGCTGAGCAGCGGTACAATAGGAGCCAGGGCACCACAAGGGCTGCTGTGGAGAGAGCCATCGGTCTTCTCAAGATACGCTTCCAATGCCTGGACCTTTCAGAGGGTGCACTCCAGTAGCTCCCAGATCATGTGTCGCTGATAATGGTTGCATGCTGCGCTCTCCACAATCTGGCGCTGGAAAGGGGCGACACAGTGGACAAGGGAGACCTGGACGCAGTTGCTCCTGATGCACACGATGAGTCCAGCAGTGAGTCCGAGGACGAGCATGCACAGGAGAACGCTGGGAGGGTTAGATGCTGATCCGAGCATACTGCAGGGAGGCAGGGACACCCGGGAGGCTTTAATCCAGAGAACCTTCAGCTAGCCCACCACAGATGGAGCTTCAACACACGCCAGGGCTGCAGGCTCCACACTCGATACCTGAGTGCTAAATCAGCCTGGATAATAACATTAACTAAGGCCCTTGTCACTAAAGCTCAATGTCAAACAACTCACTCATAACATCATGGCTTCCTGTCCACTTGCAGAAGTAAGGAATCACCCTGAGGCCTGGCAACATGTCAACATTTATTGAGTGAACAAATGTAACTTGATAAAGCAAAACAAGAACATCACACCAAGTCTTCCACAAAGTACTATGGGTCAACATAAAAGCATCGGTGAGAAACCCGTGGTGTGCCTAAGGTGCCTTAAATCGACGCTTACGGTTGCTGTGTCTAGGTGCTGCCCCCTCACTGGCACTGGCATCTGAGACAGCTGCTCACTCTGCTGTCCTGTTGGCCTCGATGACCTTGGCAGACGTCCTCTGGCCCGCAGAGCATTTGATGTCCCCGCCTGAGAGGGAGCGGCCAGTTCCACAGCTGGCTTCTCCCCAGTCGCCGCAGCCTCATTGGATGCTACGGTCACTGGCAGAGGGGCGGAGGAGCTGCTGCCCTCATTCAGAGCGGCCTGAGAGGAGCCCGCAGAGGCCACAGGCAGCTGCTGCGCCGACGTGAGGTTGCTTCGGACCTCCCTGCTGGATGGGCACTGAGCTGGGATACTTGGTGCCCAATCTCCCTGGGCCCTCCCTGTCTCTGCCCTCACCTCAAGTGAGTGTGAAGTGTCCTCGCCGCTGTGCCCCGGGACACTAGCCGAATATCTAATTCCCACGAGGTGCTAGTATCTGTGCTGGTGCCTGCCTGGCTGAGATGATGTCATGCTGGCGAATGGATTTACTCTGGGCCCTCAGGTGTGAGAGGTGGCTCCTCTGCTTCCTGCTCCGGTGATGCTAAGAGGAAAATAAAGGACATTTAATTAGTGCAGACAATGTCAACTCGCAGGTCGCTCCCCCGGATCATTATGCGCTCATCTTTCCATAATCAATGGTAAACCCACGTTGCAAACTTCAGTCATGGAGCATTCAGCAGCCCCATGGCTTCTGTGACACACATGGTGACCTGAGTGCTCGCCAAACGTACCTCCCCCCGGCACCTCAGTCTCAACGCCACCGGTGGACCTGGGGTCAAAGCTCCTCTCCAGATCCATGGCCTGCTGCTCGTAAGCCATTAGGATGGCCGGCTGAGCCTGTCCTCCGCCAGTCCGCATTTGTTCCGACGCATTGTGCGCAGTCTTTTCCTGAAAAGGAGGAGCATTGATGAGTCCAGCCTGCACCTGGATTCCCATCGCATCCCTGCCAACCCGGCCAGAGTGGGACATTGCAGGACTCCAGTTCCTCTTCACCCCGCAGCTGCCGCACACTCACCCAAACAAGCCAGGGCTGACCCCCCCCCACCATTGCCCAAATGCTGCCTCCTTCACATGTGGCCCCACGAGGTGTCACTTTGCTAAGGAAGGAAGTACAAGCATGTGGAGCTCAAAGACCAGCAGATGGATTGGTGCCCCGCCAACTGGAAGCTCCCCTCCCAGCAGGTTAGCACCCTGACTTTGACATGCTTCCCAGTTCCAGCACTATGACGGATGACAGCTGCATTAAGTGACTTGAGGCAACATGGTACTCACCCTTCCTGAGCGCAGGACATCGTTGAATCTTTTGCGACACTGGAGCCATGTGCGGCGCACTGCATCGTGGGAGCTAATACTCTCGGCCTCCTCCTCCCACGCATGTTTGGTCAGGCGGGGAGGCCTTTGCCTCCCGTCCCTCGCAATCAGGACATCCCAGCGCCCTGCCACCTCCTCCAGGAGGGCAGATAGACACTGGTTGGAAAACCGAGGGGCACACTGCCCCACTGGCCTACCCTCCGGCCTGTTCTGCCCTGATGGCCTATCCTCTCCCCATTGTTTCTGTTTGACACTGTATGGAGTTCAGTGTATGGAGTTGGACTTCCAACACTTTTAAACCAATCTGCAATTATTTTAACGGTTTAGGCAAGTGGGCACTGCCATCAGCGCTGTCTAAGCATTTTAAATGTAACTATTAGATGAGGCCTTCTGTGCATTTGTTTAAGAATACAAATATGCATCTAGCCAGGCAAGGTAAATGGAGGATTGTGATTGGCTGAAAACGAATCCTGCAGCTGCTCCTAAAACTAAAATACATTCTTAAATTTGTCTGTCCACACTTTGCACACTTGGAAACTAGTCACCAGAAGCCTTCCCTATACCTGTTGTGAAAAGGTATTTTTCTTAACATTTAGATAAAAGCTGAACAAGCTGAAATGTTCTGGTATTTTCTTCTGCTAAATTGCGATCTCAGTGATCAATCCCGGAACCCACGATTGGTAAACATAATTACTTCGGATTTTGTGCTTTGTTTCTTGTAATATACAGAACCTAAAGCAACATGAAAAAGAGAAGCCAATGCCACAAATATACAAATTGTGCTTTCCTGAGACTGTTGTGTGAAAACTTGTATATCCTCAAATAGAACAAGGCTGTGTCATTGAGCAACAAAAAAATCTGCATTTGTTTAGCATCATTAACATAGAAAAATACCACAAGGCGCCTTTGCAGAAGTGTAATCAGGGAAAAATGGACAACAAGCTAAAGAAGGAAATATTAGGAGGGCCAAAATGCTTGGGTGAAGAGGTATGTTTTAAGCATGTCCTTAAAGGAGGAGGTGGTCATGAGGAAATGGAGAGGTTTAGGGTGGGTATCCTGGAACATAGGCCTCAGACAGCTGAAGACATGACCAGCAGTGATGTGGAAAAGGAATTGGGGATCCACAGTGTGAGTTGGGAGAGTTAGAGGGCCGAAGGAAGTTACAGAGATAAGAAAAGGCATAGAAGGAATTAAATTTGAGGCATTGGGAAACAGGGACCCAATGTAGGTTGGCAAAGGGTTGAGCAGCACTTTGTGTGGGATAGGATACACACAGCTATGTTTTGCCTCATAAGATGCTGTGGTGCTTTTTCAAGAGTAATATTAATGGTAGGTAAATACACGATAAATGGTAGCTAAATCCCCCCACACTGCCTACGCCCCCCCAAACCCCCAACCCTATCCACCTACTCCCACTCCCCCAGGGGCCATATCTAATCCCTCGACCAGCCCCACGAAAGGCAGAACGACCTGGCCGTTCCCTCAGCGCCGACGATGGGATCCTGCTGTGCGTAAATTGGCCGCCCTCATCCAGGCAAGTGGGGAGTTTCCCATCGCACTCCTGAGTTGTGCCTTGTAGGTGGTGGACAGGCTTTGGGGAGTCAGGAGGTGAGTGACTCTCTGCAGGATTCCCAGCCTCCGACCTGCCCTTGTAGCCACAGTATTTATATGGCTGGTCCAGTTCAGTTTCTGATCAATGTTAACCCCCCAGGATGTTGATAGTGGAGGATTCAGCTATGGTAATGCTATTGAATGTCAAGGGACGATGGTTAGACTCTCTCTTGTTGGAGATGGGCATTGCCTGACACTTGTGTGGCGCGACTGTTACTTGTCACTTATCAGCCCAAAGCCTGGATGCTGGTGCTTACTGCCTGGCTGGCAAATTGGAGGGTACATGGTGCCTAGTGTGACCCACATTACACACAACACCGAGCCTGCTAAGTAAAAGGGAGGTGTGTGGATACTGTCCATCTCAGGGTCAGCAGCTAAAAGGGAATGAGTCCCTCTCATCTGGTATGGTCTGGCCTGTGTGTGAGAGAGTGAGAAACACAAGAACACCAGGCCATTCGGCCCATCGAGCCTGCTCCGCCATTCAATACGACGTTGGGGAGGTTGAGCTTCGACTCCATGTTCCCACCCGCTCCCCGTACCCCTCGACCAACCCACCCCGAGTCTGGAAATCTGTCCATCCCAGCCTCGAATGTCTTCGACGATGGAGCATCCGCAATCCCCCTAAGGTGGAGAATCCCAACGATTCACAAACCCGAGTGAAGAAATTCCTCCTCGTCTCAGTCCCCAAAATGTCCGGCCCCCTCATCCCGAGACTCTGCCCCTCACCTCACTACCCCCCCCAGGGTGTTTTAGATTTCCCGGGGCCAGCCGGGGTACGATCTCTGGGCGTCCACCCTGTCGAACCCCCCTTCAGAACCGCGTAGGTCCTGACCAGGTCGTCTCTCGGAGAATCCGAGCCCGGTTTAGGTCAGCTTCTCGCCGCAGGACAACCCCCACTCGCTCCCCCTCCACTCCCCCCATTGAGCGAACCTTCCCCAGTGTCTTAAAAGAAGAGGCTGGTGAGATAATTGACACGTTGGTTTTAATGTTCCAAAATTCCCTAGATTTGGGGAAAGTGCCATTAGATATGAAAATGGTCAATGTAACTTCCTAACTCCCTTATTCAAAGTAAGAGACAAAGCAGGAAACAAGAGACTAACATTTGTCATGTTTAGAAGCTTTATTAAGGACGTTATAGCAGAGCACTTGGAAAAATTCCAGACAATCAGGCAGAGTCCTCAAGGTTTTGTGAAATAGAAATCATGTTTAACCAGTTTATTAGAGTTCTTTGATGCAGTCACAGATGGTGTCATCCTTCCAGATCCTGAGGGGTCTTGCCAGGGTGGATATGGTTGTTTCCTCTTGTAGGAGAATCTAGAACAGGGCGGATGGGGCAGGAGTCACAGCTTAAAAATAAGGGGATGGTTTTCCCCCGGCCGCCGTGTTAACCCTGCAGCTTTCTCTCTCTCTCTCTGCCACACGCAGGTGCCTCAGTTCAGCTGCTTGAGTTTGGAGAGCAGCCTACACTTGTCGAGAGTTGAGTGTAACTCTTCCGAGTTAAAAAAATTGAACTAAATTAACAATATTGGGATAAATCAGGCACAGCCCCTAAATCAGGTCAGCTGTAAAACCAAGAACAAAGGTTAAAAGAAACTTGGAGAGCTAGTACAGAGCAGTTTAATAAGTCCAATAAAGGAATCGAGGGAGGCGTCCGAGGGAGGCGTCCGAGGGAGGCGTCCGAGGGAGGCGTCCGAGGGAGGCGTCCGAGGGAGGCGTCCGAGGGAGGCGTCCGAGGGAGGCGTCCGAGGGAGGCGTCCGAGGGAGGCGCGTCCCAGGGAGGCGCGTCCCAGGGAGGCGCGTCCCAGGGAGGCGCGTCCCAGGGAGGCGCGTCCCAGGGAGGCGCGTCCCAGGGAGGCGCGTCCCAGGGAGGCGCGTCCCAGGGAGGCGCGTCCGAGGGAGGCGCGTCCCAGGGAGGCGCGTCCCAGGGAGGCGCGTCCCAGGGAGGGCGTCCCAGGGAGGCGTCCCAGGGAGGCGCGTTCCAGGGAGCGCGTCCAGGGAGGCGCGTCCCAGGGAGGCGCGTCCCAGGGAGGCGCGTCCAGGGAGGCGTCCAGGGAGGGCGTCCAGGGAGGCGCGTCCCAGGGAGGCGCGTCCCAGGGAGGCGTCCCAGGGAGGCGCGTCCAGGGAGGCGCGTCCAGGGAGGCGCGTCCAGGGAGCGCGTCCCAGGGAGGCGCGTCCAGTGGGAGTCAGGATTAGTGGAGTGCTAGTTTAGCTAGTTATGGGGACTGTTTGGAAGGTGTGTGAGCGAGGGGTGGGTTAGTAGGAGTCAGGATTAGTGGAGTGCTAGCTTAGCTAGTTATGGGGACAGTTTGGAAGGTATGGTGTGCGAGGGGCGGTGGGGGTTGGGAGGCTGCTGCCTGTGTTTACCTCGTACTCAGGTCCGGGCGCCGAGTGTCCGCTGCTGGAGCTCAATCCCCGCCGGCCCCTGGGCAGCGGCTCCTGGGGGTCGGAGTGGACGTTCCGCTGACTGACTGTGAGCTGGGGCTGCGAGACCACCTGTGTTAACCATGCTTCTCTCTCTCTCTCTCTCTCTCTGCCACACGCAGGTGCCTCAGTTCAGCCACTTGAGTTTGCAGAGCAGCCTACACTTGTCAAGAGTTGAGTGTTACTTTTCCGAGTTAAAAAAATTAAACTAAATTAATATTGGGATAAATCAGGCACAGCCCCTAATTCAGTTCAGCTGTAAAACCAAGAACAAAGCTTAGAAGAAGCTTGGAGAGCTAGTACAGAGCAGTTTAATGAGTCCAATAAAGGCATCGAGGGAGGTGCCCGAGGGAGGCGCCCGAGGGAGGCGCCCGAGGGAGGCGCCCGAGGGAGGCGCCCGAGGGAGGCGCCCGAGGGAGGCGCCCGAGGGAGGCGCCCGAGGGAGGCGCCCGAGGGAGGCGCCCGAGGGAGGCGCCCGAGGGAGGCGCCCGAGGGAGGCGCCCGAGGGAGGCGCCCGAGATCTACAGGAGACAATTATCTTTTAAGTGAAACCAATTAAACCAAATCAACAAAATTGGGATAAATCAGGCACAGCCCATAATTCAGGTCAGCTCTAAAACCAAGAACCAAATTTAAAGGAACCTTTAAAGGGGTCAACAAAACACCCCAGTCCCCGCAGTGCCCACCGAGCACGGAAGGCCTCGAGAGTGCCAGCAGACACCACGTGCTCCCTCTCCAGGGATATCCGGCCGCGAACGTAGCCTTGTAAGAGGGACAATCGGGCGGGACTCCCCCGTCGATAGCCCGCTGCCTGGACCTGTTAATGGCCAACTGGGCCAGGAGCAGGTTCCTCCTTCTTGATCCCCTTCCGCATCAGGTGCCCATAGATCAGGAGCATGGGGCTGAAGTGCAAACAAAACATCAATAAAAGGTTTTTCAAATAACTAAAAAGGGAGTGCAGCCTACAACACCCGATATAAGCATGGTCCACCGACTCCACAAGACCGCAAAAAGGGCAGGTGTCCTGAGAGTCCGTGAAACTATGCATTCTCCTATTATAGGGGACTGCTGCATGCAACACCCTCCAACCCAGGTCCCCGATAGAAAGGGGGAGGACACCTCCGTAGAGGGCCTCCCATCGGGGGCCTCCGCCGCCGGACGGCAACAAGGCTCGCCAGGGCGTGTCCGGGTGACGGACAAGGGTGAGAAAATATAAGGTGTGCAGCAGCAGTCCATACATAAAGCTCCTCTTTGCCGTGCCAAAAGGCACTACAGGAGGCAATGTTGGACCAGCCACTTCAACGAGTGGCACAGCCAGAGTGGGCTGAATGGCCTCGATCTCCGAATCGCAGGATGGTTCTCCGAACAGGCACCACTCCCGGTGCCCATTCTCCCCAGGCTTCTCCCCAAAGCCCTGCACTCTCACCACACAAGTGTCCGGCAATGACCGTCTTCAACAGGAGAGAATCCAACCATCATCCCATGACGTTCAAAGGCATCACCATCGCACACGGGGGCTCCTGAAGTGATGTTCCCCAGGCCTTGAGACTTGTCCTGTTGAGACACACACACACACCATTTCAATCTCTGCTTCACAGCGTCCAATCTCCACAACCCTCAGTAACCCCCAACCCCACTATCAACATCCTGGGGGTTACCAGGACTAAACCCCCCCCCATTCAGGAGCACCAGACAGATGGCAGGTACCCTAATGTGCCCATCAACCCTGGGCAAGCCTTTGACAGAGCAATTCCGAATCTAATACCCCTGCTACACACTGCCCCCTCCCCCACCCCCATCTCCCTGTCTCAATCCCAAACTAATCCCACTGCCCCACTCTCTCCCCATCTCCCTGTCTCAATCCCAAACTAATCCCACTGCCCCACTCTCTCCCCATCTCCCTGTATCAAACCCAAACTAATCCCACTGCCCCACTCTCTCCCCATCTCCCTGTCTCAAACCCAAACTAATCCCACTGCCCCACTCTCTCCCCATCTCCCTGTCTCAATCCCAAACTAATCCCACTGCCCCACTCTCTCCCCATCTCCCTTTATCAATCCCAAACTAATCCCACTCGCACCTTCCCAGGTGTATCCGCTTCCCCAGTCGCTGCCCAGCTTCCCTCCTCCCCCCCCCACCCCACCTCTCGCAGCCCTGAGGACAGGTGAACGGGTGGGGACGGGAGGGTTGGGGCAGGGACCAGTAACCCAGAGAAACAAACCCCCGAGACAAGACCCGCCCTTCCGCCGCCCATTCTCCGCCGCTTTACCTGCTCCTCGGGTCCGGGCGCCGAGTGGCCGCTGCTGGGCCTCGCGGCGGACGTTCCGCTGACTGACCGCGGGCGGGCGGGGTTCGCGCCGCCTCTCCTTCGCTCTCCCGCCTCCTTCCTCTCGCTGCAACACCAACACCTCCTCCGACCACAACACGGACGACAGACACCGACGAGGAACCCGCCCCCTTTATAAAGGCCAGCGGCGCCGCGCCCCGCCCCATCCCATTGTTAGGTCACAACCCGATCCAGCCAATCAGGGGAGGGATGTGGGGAGCAGCTGTGTGATGATTGGTGCAAGGGATTGAGGGTGGGACCCGTCCGCTAGAGGGGGGTTTTGGCCAGAGGTGGGGAGGCAGGGCGCGTCCTGCCTGTGACGTCATCAAGGTCAGGTGGTGTTGGGGGGGTTGGGGATTTTTTTGGCGTCCCCGCCCCCCCTCAGTTTTTATTGGGTGGAGGGGCGGCTGCGCGAGATCCCGGGGGTGGGGGGGGGAGGAGAGGCGGGGGGGGTCATGAGAGAGGCCGGGGGGGGCGTGGCGGTGCTGAGGAGTGGGTGGGGGGGTTGTCTGGAGAGAGGCCGGGGGGGGAGGAGGAGGAGGAGGGGGGAAGAGAGAAAGAGGGGAGGGGGAGGGGTCGGTGGGGGAGGGGAGGGGAGTGGAGAGAGGGGGGAGGGGGTCATCCGACCTGGCCGGAGGGAGGTTGCTGGGCCGGGAACTCCAGAGGAATCCCACCCTCCACACGCGCCGCGCTCCCTGACACAAGAATTTGGGGCGGGAGTTGGCCATTCGGCCCCTCGAGCCTGTTCCACCCCCCCAACCGCATTGGATAAGATGGTGGCTGATCTGATTGTGGCCTCGACTCCACTTCCCTGCCTGTCCCTCCCTCCCCTGTTTCCCTCCACTCCCCTCGTCCATCAAAACTCTGTCTAACTCGGCCTGGGATATACTCAGTGACCCGGCCTCTGCCGCTCTCTGGGGGGGAGAGAATCCCACAGACTGACCTCCCACTGAGAGAAGAAATTCCTCCTCGTCTCCCTCTTCAATAGGAGACCCCATTATATTTAAACTGTGCCCCCCCCCGCCTCGTTCTAGATCCCCCACCCCCACACGAGGGGGAAACATCCTCTCAGCATCCACCCTGTCAATCTCCCTCAGGATCTTCTCTTTTTCAATAAGATCACCTCTCGTTCTTCTAAACCCCAATGGGTACCGGCCCAACCTGCTCAACCTTTCCTCATAAGACAAATCCCCTTCATCCCAGGAATCAGCTGAGTGAACCTTCTCTGAATCGCTTCCAATGCAAGTATATGCCTCCTTAAGTAAGGAGTGCTCTGTCGCTGGGTCAAAATCCTGGCACTCCCTTCCTAACAGCATAGTGGGTGCACCTACACCGCATGGACTGCACAAGAAGGCAGCTCAGCACCACTTTTGTCACGAAAATATAATAATTTTCATAATCCTATTGTAATTTAGTGTAAAGGTAGATTCACACTGGGGTTCAGATTAGTTTCCCTGTGTGAGGTTGTGTGTGTGTGTGTGTGGGCTTCAACTGAATTATAGACAGCAAGTCTAGGTGCTTTGAGTTATCAGAATAGAAACTAGGGTTGGAATGCTAAATATGTCAACATAGCTGAAGTTTTAGAATGGGAGGTGTTAAGAACATTCGCATTTTTAGATAAACCCAGGTAGTGATTTATATTATGGGAAAAGTAAACTTGCGAAGGCATATTGAAACAATGGGATTTACATTAAAAAGGGAGAAACATGTATAAAGGAGATGAAGCTATGTGTAAGGAAGAAGAAACTCTAAGGACTAACAAGTGTGAAAAGCCTCCAGCCTGCATGTGTCAAGTTGCTGCCTATAGCAATCAAAGATAAGAGAATTCATTTTAAGTATTACTGTCCAGGATATTGTGGGCTTTGCTTGGTTCTGTTGAAATCTATGTTGTTTTACTGTTACCTTAACGGAGGTGTAACTGGGAGTCAGATTAATTAAGGTAGCCAGGAGTTATAGTAATAATTTGTAGACCTATGTGTGTGCTTAAAATCATTTATTTTATTAATAAAGGTTCAACTTAGTTTTGTGAAAAAAACCTCTAAGGCTCGGTTGACTTATTACTACTGAATTCAAGGCACGCATCTCAAATTAAATTACAAATTGCAAAAACAGCTGTGGCAGCTGTTTCAAGTTTCCTCTGGGATTTGAGTAGCTCAGAATTTCCCATCCGCTGTGCCGTAACAAAATTGGGCGCTCCTTGCGGGGTATATTTGAAACCCCTCAATTGACTTGGAGTTGGTGAATCTTAAGGTTGTGAGCACGAGAAGCACTTTGAATTCAGGAGTTGGCGTGAGGGATTTTTAAAGTGGTAGGACAGCAAAAATGGCTGTATCCTTGGCTAAAACCTTTATGGAAGTAGAGGATATAATTCTGGCTGGGTTACAAAAAACATCTAAGGATGAGTTGGCGGATAAGTTGCAGTTGGGGGTTACCTGTCGGGGCAAAGAAAGCAGGCATAGTTGTCATTAGAGCACAGCATTTGAAATTGGAAGTGTTCCTGACATGAATGAGCCACAGCTGGAGTTAGTGAGACTTCCGTTTGAAATAAAGAGGCTTGAAATTGAACAAGGACAGGAACTGAGAAAACTTGAATTGGAGGCAAACAAAAAGGGAAAAAGGACTGGAAATGAAAAAAAAAAACTGGAACTACAGGCAGCAGAAAAAGAAAGGGAATAGGAGAGATTATTCCAAACAGAAATGGAAATCTGAAAACTTGGTCTCCAGAGGGTGAAGTTAGCAATGGAAGAGAGAACAAAGCAAAGAGACAGAGAGGATCAGCTTAAAAAGTTAAATTTTAAAAAGGAGGCATCAGATGCTGAGGAAAGTTCTGATGAGGAGAAAAACCTCTATCCTAAAACCCAGTGGGGAGATGTTTAAATTTGTAAATGTAATAAATACTCCAGATAGAAGAAAGAGGCAGAGGGTGTGTCATGTAAATATGCTTCAAAAGTATTTTGACAGGGAAGAGGACCAAAAGGAGGTGTTTGTGGTGGTAGATAAAGAGAAAGAGGCAGAAATGCAGGATTCTGAAATTGATTTTCCTCTAATCAAACTGGATAATTTGGGGGTGGTGGGTACTTGAAAATTTAAATATATTATAGAGTTACCTTCCAGACAAGTGTCAAAGTGATTTGGAAAGGCTATTGCAGTCACACACAGCTATTTGCGGGAATAAGCCAGAGAGGACAAATTTAGCTGTACATGGTGTATGTGTAGAAGTTTCATCTTCAGTAAGGCAACAAACATCCTTATAAATTAAATCCAGCAAAGCTCCCACAGGTACAGAAAGGAATCAAATTCAAGCTTCAAAATAGTCTCATTGGGCAGAATTTTACGTTCGTCGGGCGGGCGGGCGGCCGATTGCTGCTGGAGAAACGGGCCGTGCTGCCATTTTCCGCGGGCAGGCCAATTAAGGCCCACCCGGCGGGTAAGCGACTCCCGTGGAGAACGGGAAAATAGTCATGGGGTCGGGCGGCCTCAGACTGCCGGTTCCAATGGGGAGCCTGCAACCTGTATAAAGAATGGCCAGACAGGCTGCTTGAGGCAGTGCACCATGGCCACTCGTGGAGAGAGGGAGGGAGGTCCGAGTGGACAGCAGCATGAGCAGAGGAGGGGGGCAGGCTGCAGGAGAGGCCGGGGAAGGGGGGGGCACTGTGCCCCTGATTTTGCGATGCATGCCCTGCTGTCCTCCTGCAAGAAGTGGGCATCCGCTGGCACCTTCTGTATCCAGAGGGTGGGAGGAGGAGGGCCCCCCCCAAGTCACCAGCGAGGCGTGGGAGGAGGTGGGTGACGCTGTAAGCGCCCATGATGATGTGCGGTGCACTGGCACCCAGTGCAGGAAACGATTCAATGATTTGCTGCGCTCTGGGAGGGTGAGTACCATGTCTGTCTTGGGCATTTGACCCAGAAGGCAGCCTTAGCCTTTGACCTCCCCACCCCCCACCATGTCCTGCTTTCGTTACTGCAGAGGGCAACTGTCACACGCTGGGTGGGCAAATGGGGACTGACCATGCTTCCATCAGCCTTAGCGGTTGAGGAGAAGAAGGGTTCACCGCGCAGCATATGTTGGTGTTTGTGGCATTTGAGTAGTCTGGGGGCAACCCGCAGGGGAGGCAGCGAGACACATACTCAGAACTCCAACACATGTCATATTGATGGGAATGAGATGGTGCAAGGGGAGACTCAAGGGGTTTTGGCCAAGTGCCATCTGCTGGCATCGGTGCCGCACCTAGTTCCGCCTCCTTGCCATGGGCGCTAGGACCCGTGTGCTATTCAATGTGATGGACGCCGAATGTGTCCAAGGTGGGTGTTGGGGGAGGGGGTTGGGACCGGCCGTGTTATCTTCTGGGGACTGATCACCAGTCGTGTGGACAGGAGCCGCTGGAGGCCTCAGATGGAACACTGTGGTTGGGGTGTGGGGTGCGCGCGCAGAGTACATGAGCGATCAGCCCCAATAAATCCTCTTCTCTGTTCTGCAGGGAGTGCCAGAGGACTGGAGGTGGGAGCGCCCTCCTGCAGCGCCTCACACCCTTCGAGGAGCAGGCCATGGAGCTGGGCAGGAAGCAGGAGGCCAGGGCGGCCGGGGGCAGTGAGGCTGGGGTCCAGCGGGCAGGTATTTGAGGTCCATAGTCCCATCCACTCTGTCTCCCCACCGTCCAAACCACTGATGGTTGCTGCAATCGTTAATGCTGCAACACTGCTCATTCACAGACTGAGACTCTCTGACGTGTGGATCATACAGAAGGGACCCTCGTCCCCTTGAGGAATCGCATCTCCACCACCTTCCAAAGTCACCTTATCCCATTTGTGATCACTATCACTCCCCCCACTCCTATGGTTCATAACTTGCCATGTGGCATTCCTGAGGCCATCTGACCAGCCTGTCTGCATGTGCGTTTACTGTTTGGGCCTCCTCTTGACTCTTTTTCACCTCACCAACGTTCTTTTCCTTAGGGTCTTGAAGGGTGAGTGACTTATGAGGCTGGGGGGGGTGAAAGGGATGAAAGGTTGACCTGAATGTCCGCTAACTGATGCACGGTCCTTGTTGTTAATTTCAGCATCACCACCAGAGCGACTCGCACCTCAACCCTGCACCTCCACACCTGAGGGCCAACAAGTGCAAATTGCGGCACATCATTTCAGCCAGCCAGGCACCAGCGCAGACACACACGCCTCGGTGGGGACCTTATTACCGGCTAGTGTCCCAGGTCACAGTGGAGAGGGCACTTCACAATCGCTGGAGGAGATGGTAGGGGCAGAGAATGCTGATGGCACCAGCAGCCAGAGGGCTGCAGGGGACCAGGCAGATGCTGAGTCCAGCACTGATGACGTGTCTCTGGAGTTGTCCCCATTGCAGCAGCTGCAGGACAGGCGGCAGGAAGTGCGTTTGCATCTGGCAGGGTTGCATGAAGGAATGCTTCAGTTGCTCTCTGCGACAGAGGAGTCTAGGCAGAGCGCATGTGAAGATCCCACCCTCAGGGCAGAGCATCAGGATTCCTTCAATGAGAGATTGGCGACTCTCAGAGAGAGGGGCTCCCACCAAATGGATCAGAATATGATTAGGTTACGCTTTGACGCAAGCCCTCACGGTGGTTCTGGCCACAGGTGGTGTTTTCCATTGTGGGAGATGTTGCGGACACCAAGCGCCGGCACTCGGTGCCCATGCATCTGCGGTGAGCAGGGAGGTAGATGTGGACCTCACGTCAGCGCAGCAGCTGCCTGTCGTCACTGCGATCTCCTCTCAGGACGCTCCGGATGAGGGCAGCAGTTCCTCCGCCCCTCTGCCAGTTAACGTTGCTTCCGTTGAGGCTGCGACAAATGGGGAGTTGCCAGTTCAGGAACTGGCCACTCCCTCCCAGGCGGGGCCCATCACAGGCTCCACAGGCCCGAGGACGTCTGCCAAGGTCATCGAGGCCAACAGGACAGCAGAGTCAGCAGACTGTCTCTCTCACAAGCCACTCCGAGCGATGGGGCAGCACCAAGACGTAGCACCCGAAAACGTAAGCAGAAGGCACCTCAGGCACTCCACGGGTTTGTCACTGGTGATTTTGTGTTGGCCTTAGAATAGGGACCCATATTTTTGTGATCACTAACAAGTGGTGTGTGTTTTTGTTCTGGACAGAATAAAGTCCACCTTTGTAACCATGGCTGAGGGTCTTTTGTTTGTGGTGCATTTTTCTTTTTCCCATATTTATCATGAATGTTTGAGTGGACACTGATGTTTCTGTACTAAGCCCTTACAGCTGAACAGGTGGAAGATGGAGCACCTAAGTGCCACGTGTGGAAGCGCCAGGCAATGCTGCTCCTGCTGATCCATGTGTGTGGAGCTAGCTGTAGGTTCATTGGATTAAACTGTCCCGGGTGTCCCTGCCTCCTTGGTGTAGTAGCGGGTGGACGTGCTGCCCCTCATCATCGCCCTGTGCTTCCTCATCCTCTGACGCACTGCTGGATTCATCATGTACAGCCTCATCCAGAGCGTCAAAGTTTTCATCATCAACTGCATCCAGCGCAAGATTGTGCAGGGAGCAGCAGACTATCGCTATCAGAGAGATGTGATCTGGGGGGTACTGGCATCGGAAGTGCATCTTGAGAAGACCGATGACTCTCTCCACCACAGCCCTTGTGGTGCCCTGGCTCCTATTGTCCTGCTGCTCAGCTTCTGTTCTTGGACAGCGGAGAGGTGTCATGAGCCACCTTCGCAGGGGATAGCCCTTGTTACCCACCAGACAACCATCCAGCCGGGCTGGAGCACTGAAGAGCACCGGCACCTGGGGGTGTCCGAGAATGTCGGCATCGTGGGAGCTGCCTGGGTACCTTGCACAGACTTGTAGAATCAGCATCCTGTGATCACACACTATCTGCACGTTCATGGAGTGGAAGCCCTTCCTGTTGACGAAGGCACTGGGCTCACCCCCTGGCACCTCGATGGCCACATGCGTACAGTCTATAGCACCCTGGACACGGGGGAAGCCAGCACTGGCCGCAAAACCTCTGGCTCCCTGTGTCTGGCTTGCCTGGCCGCTGCAGAAGTGGATGAAGATGGATACCCGTCTGAACAGAGTGTCTGTAACCCGCTTGACACAAGTGTGGACAGCTGATTGGGAGACACCGCAAAGATCACCCACCGAGCCCTGGAAGGAGCCAGAGGCATAGAAGTGGAGGGCAACTGTGAGCTTCAGAGCTGCTGGGATGGGGTGTCCATCCACACAGTTAGGGGAGATCTCAGGGCCAATCATCTGACAGAAATAGTTGACTGTCTCCCATGAGAGTCGGAGCCTCCTTCGGCCCTGCACCTCAGACATATTGAGGTAGTTGCTTCGCCGCCTGTGTACCCTGGCAGCAGGATAGTGGCGTCTTGCACCTTGGGCTACCACTTGGCCCTTCTCCCCTTGTGCCTGCGTCTGGCCCTCCAAAGGTGGCTCCCTTGGAGGCTGATTGTCCAGTCCTGGCCTCCTCCTGATTCTCTCCCTCCCTTCCTCCTCAGGGGAGCTGCCTCCACTGGAGAGGTCAGAGCCCATAGCCCCAGGCTAAATGGAGGCCTCCGGAAAGCTGCAAGGCCGAAAAAGAATGCTGTCGGCAGAAAGCTTTCACTTCACACAAAAGCCTTTTGGACATCGATGAGAACTACTAACAATCACACAGGCAAGTTTTAAACACTTTCAATTATAACTTAGTGTAAAACATGAACAACCCCTCTGAGTCCACATATCCCGACATTGCAAAAGTTTTCTCAACTAATCTGCTACCCGCCTTCCTGTTGGGCCCGTGCGCTGACCTGAAGTTCACACGGGCCCCTCATAATCGGACCCAGTTGGCAAGTTAAGGGGCTTAACGAGCCCTTTAATTAATGGCGGGCGAACTGAGCACGCCCGGCCCACCGAAATATCGCCATGTGCTGGTCCCCAAACCAGGTGGAACACGAAGGCTATGGGCAAAATTTTGCCCTCGGATGGGAAGGTGGGGCCCACCGCCATTTTGAGTGGGCGGGGCCAGTCACCATTTTGAGTGGGCGGGGCCCACCACCATTTTGAGTGGGCGGGTCTATTAAGGCCGGTCCAGCGGCCTTCCCGATGGGAAGCGCTGTGCACTTCCTGTTCAGGGGGGTGTGGAGGGAATCTCCATCCGCCAACGTGCGCTGTTCCTGGCACGCGCCCAAAAGAGCGCACTGCTCCCTGAGAATAAGTCCTGTCTCAGGGGGATTCGTGGGAGGTAAGTAAAGCCTAAAAATAGCGAAATATTAAAATTATTAACATGTCCCCCTCATGTGACAACATCACACGAGATGGGACATGTTAATAATAAACACTTAAAATTTATTACATTTTTAAAACACGGACATGAAACTTCATCCCACCAGTGGATGAGGTTTGATGTATTATCAGAAGCCCGCTGGGGCTCCTGGTCTGCCCGCCAGCCTTAAGCTTGGATGGGCAGGGCCTTTAATTATCTTCCAGGGCCCTCAACCATGTCCGGCCCATCTCCCGAGCATCCGTCCTCACGCCTTCTCCTCCCTCCCAGAAACATAATAGGGTCCCCCTTGTCCTCACTTATCACCCCACCAGCCTCCGTATTCAAAGGATCATCCTCCGCCATTTCCGCCAACTCCAGCATGATGCCACCACCAAACACATCTTCCCTTCACCCCCCCTGTCGGCATTCCGTGGGGATCGTTCCCTCCGGGCACCCTGGTCCACTACTCCATCACCCCCTACTCCTCAACCCCCTCCTATGGCACCATTCCATGCCCACGCAAAAGATGCAACACCTGCCCCTTCACTTCCTCTCTCCTCACCGTCCAAGGGCCCAAACACTCCTTTCAAGTGAAGCAGCATTTCACTTGCATTTCCCCCAACTTAGTCTACTGTATTCGTTGCTCCCAATGCGGTCTCCTCTATATTGGAGAGACCAAACGTAAACTGGGCAACCGCTTTGCAGAACACCTGCGGTCTGTCCGCAAGAATGACCCAAACCTCCCTGTCACTTGCCATTTTAACACTCCACCCTGCTCTCTTGCCCACATGTCTGTCCTTGGCTTGATGCATTGTTCCAGTGAAGCTCAACGCAAACTGGAGGAACAACACCTCATCTTCCGACTAGGCACTTTACAGCCTTCCGGACTGAATATTGAATTCAACAACTTTAGATCTTGAACTCCCTCCTCCATCCCCATCCCCTTTCCATTTCTTCCCCTTTCCTTTTGTTTTTTCCAATTATTTATATAGATTTTTCTTTACCCACCTATTTCCATTATTTTTAAATCTATATCTTTTATGCCCTGTTAGCTTTTCCACCCCACCCCCACTAGAGCTGTACCTTGAGTGTCGTGCCATCCATTCTTAATTAGCACATTCGTTTAGATGATATCACCACCTTCAACACCTCTTTGTTCTTCTGTCTGTGACATCTTTTGATTATCTGCTCCTATCACTGCTTGCTTGTCCCTACAACCACACCCTGCCCCCACTTCTCTCCCCCCACCACCGCCCCCCCCACCTTAAACCAGCTTATATTTCACCCCTCTCCTAATATTCACTCAGTTCTGTTGAAGGGTCATGAGGACTCGAAACGTCAACTCTTTTCTTCTCCGCTGATGCTGCCAGACCTGCTGAGTTTTTCCAGGTAATTCTGTTTTTGTTTTGGATTTCCAGCATCCGCAGATTTTTGTTTTTATCTTTAATTATTTTAACTAGCCTGTCAATGGCCTCAATTAGCCATTGACATGTCAGCGGCCGGACAGCTAATTTCGCTGTCCGCCCGCCTTCCTGAAAATTTAAAGGGACCCTGCGACATCGGGGATTCCTCCCAGTGTCATCCCATGTCATTTTCCCCTCGGCGAGCTGGCCCCGCCCCCAAATCCCCGAGGGGAAAATCCTGACCTATGTGTGGACTATCAAAAGGTGAATGCAGTGACAAAAGCGGAATCAGGTCCCATATCACAGTCGGAAGATTGCATTGAGAAATGGGGCAATCAAAATTTATCACAAAGGTTGCCCTGTTAAGAGAATATTGGCAAGTACCGTTATCGGAGAGAGCAAAGGAAATATTGGCTTTTGTGATGCAAGATGGACTATATCAGTTTAATGTCACGCCGTTTGACATGTAAAACGAACCAGCAACATTTCAAAGACTGACAAACAAAGCAATCACAAGACTGAGCAATTGTGCTGTTTATATTGGCGTCTTGATAGTTTTCAGTCAAACATGGGAGGAGCATTTACAACATCTGGAAGAATTATTTAATCAATTACAAGAAGCTAATTTGGTGATGAACTTGGCTAAAGGTGAATTTGCAAAAGCGTAAGTTACATACCTAGGCCAGCCCATTGGACATGGTAAGGTGGCTCCGATAAATGTGAAAGCCAAGGCTATGGTGGATTTCCCGGTGCCTACAACAAAACGTGAAGTTTTGAGGTTTCTGGGCACGAGTGGGTTTTACCGGAATTTTGTACCAAATTTTAGCCGTGTGGTTGCTCCATTGACTGAACTATTAAAAAAGAATAAGGGTTTTCAATGGACACAGGAGTGTCAGAAGGCATTTGATAGTTTGAAAACTGTATTGACTATGACACCAATTTTGGCAGTACCCAATCACGTCAAACAATTTAAATTGGCCGTTGATGCAATTGGTACAGGTATTGGGGCTGTATTGTTGCAAGAAGCTGACACTGGAGTTGAGAAACCAATGGAGTGTTTTTCATGGAAACTATGTACAGCTGTAGGTACAACAATATTCAACGATCGAAAAGGAGACTTATGGGCAGAATTTTGCCGTCTCCGAGCAGGGGGAGGGGCCTGCTCCCCGACGTGTAAAATGATGCAGGATGATGCCGGGCGGAACTCCCGATGTCATCCCGCCCCATTTAAATTTTCAGGAAGGTGGGGGTGCAGCAAAATCAGCTGTGGGCCCGCCGACCTGTCAATGACCAATTGAGGCCACTGACAGGATCATTTATACAATTAAAGGACCCGCCCGTCCAACCTTAAGTTTGGCGGGTCGGCCGGGAGTCCCGGTGGGGAATAGAGAAAACATGGAACCTCATCCACCCGGCGGGATGAGGCTTCATGTAGGGTTTTAAAAAGTTTAATAAACTTATTATGTATATTATGAACATGTTCCATCTCATGTGTGACATTGTCACATGAGGGGGACATGTTCGGGAATTTTTTTATTTCTATTTTTAATAGTTTTAAAAGTATCAGCGATCTCCCTGAGGCTGCACCTAGCCTCAGGGAGATGAGTTGCTCTTTCGTGCGCATGAGTGAAAGAGTGCACTCTCACTTTTGGGGAATCACCCCCTCCCCCCCCTGCCCGCACAGGGAGTGCAGAGTGCTTCCCGCCGGACATCACGCTGGGCGGGGCCTTAATTGGTCCTCCCACGTAAAATGGCGGCGGGGCCCCGCTTGTTTGGTGGGGATCGGCTCCCCACCCGCCAGAGATTGGGTTGGGCCCGCCCACCCGACAGGCAGAGAATTCTGCCCCTTGTGTCTGGTGTTAGCATTGCAGCATTTTGAGATGTACATGGCAAACAATTAATCAGAAACAATTGTTTATGCATACTCCAATCCTTTAAAGCTTCTGGACAAATTTTGAGACAAAAGTGCAAGCCTATTCAGACGGACTAACCAATAGATTATACATGTGGCTGGTCGGGAACATCTGATTGCAGATGCATTGTCAAGAGTTTGAAGCTAAAAGGGAAAATTGGACATTTAAAAAATGGGTTAAGGAAATGAAGCCACCGTTTTAAATTATGACGGTTAATTTTCCAGTAAGGAGGGGGGTGTCATGAAAATAACATAATTTTCATAATGTTATTGTAATTTATTGTAAAGTTGGTTAATAGTGGGGTTTGGATTAGTTTCCCTGTGTGTAGGTGTGAGTTTGTGGGCTTTAATGGAATTATAGACAGCTAGTCTGGGTGCTTGATGTATCAGAAGGGAAACTAGGTTTGGAATGCTAAATATGTAAACCTGGCTGAAGTTTTAGAATGGGAGGTATGAAGAACATTTGTGCTTTTAGATAAAACTGAGTCATAAATTTTAAAGTGATGGTAAAGTGTTACACTTGGCCAACAGGGGCTAAGCCAAACAGTGTGTTTATTTTTCCCAAAGATTATTGATAATATGAATGCTATGAAAGCTTTATATTATGGAAAATGTAAAGTTGCAAAAAACATATTGGAACAATGGGATTTACCTTAGAAAGGGAGAAACATGTTTAAAGGAGATGAGGCTATGTGTAAGGAAGAAGAAACTCTGAGCTCTAACAAGTGTGAGAAACCTCCAGCCTCTATGTACCAAGCTGCTGTTTATAAGGACCGAAGCTAAGAGAATTCATTTTAAATATCACTGTCCAGGGTATTGTGTGCTTTGCTTGGGTCTGTTGAAATCTATGTTGTTTTACTGTTGCCTTAACTGAAGTGTTACTGAGAGTTAGATTAATTAGAGGAGCTAGGAGTTATTATAGCAGTAAATTGTAGACCCATGTATGTGCTTAAAATCATTTATCTTATTAATAAACGTTTAGTTTAGTTTTGTAAAAATAAACCTCTAGGACTCGGTGGAGTTGTTACTACTGAATTCAAGATACGCATCGCAAAATAAAAATATAAATTGCAAAACAGTTGTGGTGGCTGTCTCAAGTTTGCCCCTGGGATTTGAGCAGCTCAGCATTTACCAGCCGCTGTGCCCTAGCACTTTCTCAAGGGGCAATTAGGGATGGGCAATAAATGCTGGGCCTAGCCAGCGATGCTCACCCCATGAAAGGATTTTTAAAAAACCACCTACGGTCTGTGGCCCTGTACAGTTGTAGCAACACTTCCTTACTTTCATACTCAAATTCCCTTCACAATAAATGCCAACGTTCCCTTCCCCTTCCGAATCCACTGCAAACTCATCCCTCCCAGGGTTCCGAGGCTCTGATCTGAGCCACCAAGGCAGGGCAGGCCTGTGTGAAGGTTGTGTCAATAAGGGTGCAGCATTCTCCCCAGCGCTCTCCGCAGCACGACCCTTGAGGGTCAGCCTAGCTCAGCCGTTCAAATCAGTAAAAGAAGAGATACAGGTTAACAAAAAAAGGCCATTAACAATAGTCCTTCGGTAGCACAGAACTTGAGAGTTGCTGAAAAAAGTGTCACATCAAAGCTTTTCATCTTGCACTTATCAGGACACTTTGCAAGGATACCCAATATAAGGGAAAAACAACAATTTATACTGCATGTGAAGAGAGTGCTGATTGGTTGGGAAGTGGACTCTGCTGGGTAGAGGCGTTGCCACGGAGAATGTACCAATGTTGGTGACTGACAGTTAACTGCCAGGCATTGTTTGGAATTTAAACCAGGCAGCTTGACCCCTGATCGGCCAAGGCGTTGCCCTGAGGAATGAGTCAGCGAATGGCTGTTACTTATTTTGTTTAGGCCGAAACAGGCGCAATTTGTGTACATTGTTCTTTCTGTCTGCAAAGAACGGGGCCCTGTGTACTAATATATACAGCTTCCAGCACTGGCAACTGTACCACACTGTGGGACCAACGGACAACCTTAATTTGGTTGTCAGCGTCATTCTTAGCACATTAGGGGTTACTTAGCAAGTGTTGTCCAATTGCTGAATCGCATCTAATGTTGGGCACCGTGTTTCGAGTTCCGCCAACACGAGCCGGTCGGGTGCGTCCATGTACCTTGCCCGTGGCGAACAGCGGCTGGGACGCGCTGTTCGATATGATCCACCAGTCACGTACAGTACAAATTGTTGCTTACTCCTTCCATTGGCATTCTCGCGAGGTGTCCTGATGAGTGCAAGGCGAAAAGATTCGACGTCTCTCTTTTTTTAAACAGAGCGCGGTGAGCGAGGGGAGTTCATATTAAACAGAGCGCGGTGAGCGAGGGGAGTTCATTTTAAACAGAGCGAGGGGAGTTCATTTTAAACAGAGCGCGATGAGTGAGGGGAGTTCATATTAAACAGAGCGCGGTGCGCGAGGGGAGTTCATTTTAAAAAGGTGGAGATTGAAAATAAAAGGATGGGAAGCTGAAGAGGAGCGGCCAGTGTGTGAGCGGCCAGCGTGTGACTGGCCAGTGAAGGACTGGAGCTTTGAGGCTTTGGTTCGAGAGGCTTCGGCTCGAGAGGCTTCGGCGAGCAGAGGTTGAGGATGAGCTTGCTCCCAGTGGGGTAAGGCCGGGTAAAGTCCTTTAATTAAATCGGGAGTAGGTAATGGAGGCAGCAGTTGGGGCAGTCGAGTGCTCCGAATGCAGCATGTGGGAAGTCTGGGACAGCACAATTGTCCCTGGTGACTACACCTGCAAAAGGTGCATCCAGCTACAGCTGCTGACAAACCGAGTTAGGGAACTGGAGCTGGGGCTGGATGAACTTCAGATCATTCGGGTGGCAGAGGCAGTAACAGACAGGAGCTTCAGGGAGACAGTCACCCCTAAAAGTCAGGAGGCAGGTAGCTGGGTGAATGTCAGGAGAGGGAAGGGGAATAGACAGAAAGAGCAGAGCACCCCTGTGGCCGTTCCCATCAATAATAGGTTCACCGTTTTGGATACTGTTGGTGGGGACGACCTACCAGGGACAAGTTGTAGTGGTCGCGTCTCTGGCACCGAGACTGGACCCTCAGCTCAGAAAGGAGGGATGGAAAAAAGGAGAGCAGTAGTGATAGGGATTTGATAGTTAGGGGGACAGATAGGAGGTTCTGTGGGAGAGATCGAGAATCCCGGATGGTCTGTTGCCTCCTGGTGCCAGGGTCTATGATATCTCGGATCGAGTTCTCAGTATTCTCAGGAGGGAGGGTGAGCAGCCTGATGTCAGGGTCCATGTAGGGACCAATGAGGTGGATAGGAAGGAGGAGGAGGTACTGCAAAGAGAGTTCAGGGAGTTAGGTGCAAAGTTGAAGGACAGGACCTCCAGGGTTGCGATCTCAGGAGTGCTACCCGTGTCACGTGTTCGTGAGGCTAGAAATAGGAGGATAATGCAGCTAAATACGTGGCTAAGGAGATGGTGCAGGAGGGAGGGCTTCATGCTTCTGGAAAGTTGGGCTCTGTTCCAGGGAAGGTGGGACCTGTTCCAACGGGACGGTTTGCACCAGAACTGGAGGGGGACTAACATCCTTGCGGGTAGGTTTGCTACTGCTGCTCTGGGGGTTTAAACTAGATTTGCAGGGGGAGGGGAACCAGAATGTTAGAGCAGATAGTGAGGTGGAGGAGGATAAAGGTCAAGCGAGGAATGCATGTCTAGACAGAAATCAAAGGTTTGTATGGGATAGAAATGTTCTCAGGTGCTTCTATTTCAATGCAAGGAGTATTGTCAGAAAGGCAGATGAGCTTAGGGCATGGATTGGCATGTGGGATTATGACATTATTGCTATTAGTGAGACTTGGTTGCAGGAGGGGCAGGACTGGCAGCTCAATGTTACGGGGTTCCGTTGTTTCAGACGTGATAGAGGTGGGGGGGATGAAAGGGGCAGGAGTGACATTACTAGTCAGGGAAAATATCACAGCTGTGCGTAGACAGGACAGCCCGGAGAGCTCGTCTACAGAGGTCATACGGGTGGAGCTGAGGAATGGGAAAGGTGTGACCACACTAATAGGGTTGTATTATAGTCAGAGAGAATTGGAGGAGCAAATCTATAGAGAGATAGCAGACCGACATAAGAAACAGAAATAAAAACAACAAAACTGCGGATGCTGGAAATCCAAAACAAGAACAGAATTACCTGGAAAAACTCAGCAGGTCTGGCAGCATCGGCGGAGAAGAAAAGAGTTGACGTTTCGAGTCCTCATGTCCCTTCAACAGAACTTGAGTTCCAGTCCAAGAAAGAGTTGAAATATAAGCTGGTTTAAGGTGTGTGTGTGGGGGGCGGAGAGAGAGAGAGAGAGAGAGAAGTGAAGGGGGGGTGTGGTTGTAGGGACAAACAAGCAGTGATAGAAGCAGATCATCAAAAGATGTCAACAACAATAGAACAAAAGAACACATAGGTGTTAAAGTTGGTGATATTATCTAAACGAATGTGCTAATTAAGAATGGATGGTAGGGCACTCAAGGTATAGCTCTAGTGGGGGTGGGGGGAGCACAAAAGATTTTA
Source organism: Carcharodon carcharias (assembly GCF_017639515.1). Lineage (NCBI taxonomy): Eukaryota > Metazoa > Chordata > Chondrichthyes > Lamniformes > Lamnidae > Carcharodon > Carcharodon carcharias. The sequence continues at coordinate 34,543,112 of NC_054483.1, forward strand.
AAATATTTAAAAATAATTGAAATAGGTGGGAAAAGAAAAATCTATATAATTTATTGGAAAAAAAAGGAAGCGGGAAACAGAAAGGGGGTGGGGATGAGGGAGGGAGCTCATGACCTAAAGTTGTTGAATTCAATATTCAGTCCGGAAGGCTGTAAAGTGCCTAGTCGGAAGATGAGGTGTTTTTCCTCCAGTTTGCGTTGGGCTTCACTGGAACAATGCAGCAAGCCAAGGACAGACATGTGGGCAAGAGAGCAGGGTGGAGTGTTAAAATGGCAAGCGACAGGGAGGTTTGGGTCATTCTTGCGGACAGACCGCAGGTGTTCTGCAAAGCGGTCGCCCAGTTTACGTTTGGTCTCTCCAATGTAGAGGAGACCACATTGGGAGCAACGAATGCAGTAGACTAAGTTGGGGGAAATGCAAGTGAAATGCTGCTTCACTTGAAAGGAGTGTTTGGGCCCTTGGACGGTGAGGAGAGAGGAAGTGAAGGGGCAGGTGTTGCATCTTTTGCGTGGGCATGGGGTGGTGCCATAGGAGGAGGTTGAGGAGTAGGGGGTGATGGAGGAGTGGACCAGGGTGTCCCGGAGGGAACGATCCCTACGGAATGCCGATAGGGGGGGTGAAGGGAAGTTGTGTTTGGTGGTGGCATCATACTGGAGTTGGCGGCAATGGCGGAGGATGATCCTTTGAATGCGGAGGCTGGTGGGGTGATAAGTGAGGACAAGGGGGACCGTATCATGTTTCTGGGAGGGAGGAGAAGGCGTGAGGGCGGATGCGCGGGAGATGGGTCAGACACGGTTGAGGGCCCTGTCAACGACCGTGGGTGGAAAACCTCGGTTAAGGAAGAAGGAGGACATGTCAGAGGAACTGTTTTTGAAGGTGGCATCATCGGAACAGATGCGACGGAGGCGAAGGAACTGAGAGAATGGGATGGAGTCCTTACAGGAAGTGGGGTGTGAGGAGCTGTAGTCGAGGTAGCTGTGGGAGTCGGTGGGTTTGTAATGGATATTGGTGGACAGTCTATCACCAGAGATTGAGACAGAGAGGTCAAGGAAGGGAAGGTTTTCCACCCACGGTCGTTGACAGGGCCCTCAACCGTGTCTGGCCCATCTCCCGCGCATCCGCCCTCACGCCTTCTCCTCCCTCCCAGAAACATGATACGGTCCCCCTTGTCCTCACTTATCACCCCACCAGCCTCCGCATTCAAAGGATCATCCTCCGCCATTTCCGCCAACTCCAGTATGATGCCACCACCAAACACATCTTCCCTTCACCCCCCCCTATCGGCATTCCGTAGGGATCGCTCTCTCCGGGACACCCTGGTCCACTCCTCCATCACCCCCTACTCCTCAACCTACTGCTATGGCACCATTCCATGCCCATGCAAAAGATGCAACACCTGCCCCTTCACTTCCTCTCTCCTCACCGTCCAAGGGCCCAAACACTCCTTTCAAGTGAAGCAGCATTTCACTTGCATTTCCCCCAACTTAGTCTACTGCATTCGTTGCTCTCAATGTGGTCTCCTCTACATTGGAGAGACCAAACGTAAACTGGGCGACCGCTTTGCAGAACACCTGCGGTCTGTCCGCAAGAATGACCCAAACCTCCCTGTCGCTTGCCATTTTAACACTCCACCCTGCTCTCTTGCCCACATGTCTGTCCTTGGCTTGCTGCATTGTTCCAGTGAAGCCCAACGCAAACTGGAGGAACAACACCTCATCTTCCGACTAGGCACTTTACAGCCTTCCGGACTGAATATTGAATTCAACAACTTTAGGTCATGAGCTCCCTCCCTCATCCCCACCCCCTTTCTGTTTCCCGCTTCCTTTTTTTTCCAATAAATTATATAGATTTTTCTTTTCCCACCTATTTCAATTATTTTTAAATATTTTAAAATCTTTTATGCTCCCCCCACCCCAACTAGAGCTATACCTTGAGTGCCCTACCATCCATTCTTAATTAGCACAATTCGTTTAGATAATATCACCAACTTTAACACCTATGTGTTCTTTTGTTCTATTGTCATTGACATCTTTTGATGATCTGCTTCTTTCACTGCTTGTTTGTCCCTAAAACCACACCCCCCCTCCACTTCTCTGTCTCTCTATCTCTCCGCCCCCCACACACACACCTTAAACCAGCTTATATTTCAACTCTTTCTTGGACTCGAACTCAAGTTCTGTCGAAGGGTCATGAGGACTCGAAACGTCCACTCTTTTCTTCTCCGCCGATGCTGCCAGACCTGCTGAGTTTTTCCAGGTAATTCTGTTTTTGTTTAAGAAACAGAAAGTTGTGATAGTAGGAGATTTTAACTTTCCACATATTGACTGGGACTCCCATAGTGTAAAAGGGCTGGATGGCTTGGAGTTTGTCAAATGTGTTCAGGAAAGTTTTCGAAATCAATATATAGAGGTACCAATGAGAGAGGATGCAATACTTGATCTCCTATTAGGGAACCAGATAGGTCAGGTGACAGAAGTATGTGTAGGCGAACATTTTGAGTCCAGTGACCACAATGTCATTAGTTTTAAGTTAATTATGGATAAGGATAGGTCCTCGAGTTGAGATTCTATACTGGAGAAAGGCCAATTTTGTGGAAATGAGAAAGGATCTAGGAAGAGTGGATTGGCATAAGTTGTTTTCTGGCAAGGATGTGTTCAGTAAGTGGAAGGCATTCAAAGGCGAAATTTTGAGAGTGCAGAGTTTGCATGTTCCTGTCAGGATTAAAGGCAAAGTTAACAGGCAAAGGGAACCTTGGTTTTCAAGGGATATTGGTGATCTGGTTAAGAAGAAGATAGAGGTGTATAGCAGGTATAGGCAACAAGGAGCAAATGAGGTACTTGTAGAGTATAGAAAATGTAAGAAAATACTAAAGAAGGAAATCAGGAAGGCAAAAAGAAGACATGAGGTTGCTTTGGCAGCTAATGTGAAGGTAAACCCGAAGGGTTTCTACAAGTATATTAAGAGTAAAAGGATAGTAAGGGACACAATTGGTCCCCTTGAAGATCAGAGTGGTCGTTTATGTGTGGAGCCTCACGAGATGGGGGAGATCTTAAACAGTTTTTTTGCATCAGTATTTACTCAGGAAACTGGCATAGTGTATAAGGAAGGAAGGGAAACAAGCAGTAGTATCATGGAACATATAGAGATTAAAGAGGAGGAGGTGCTTGCTGCATTACAGCAAATAAAGGTAGATAAATCCCCCGGGCCTGACATGATATTCCCTCGGACCTTGAGGGGGACTAGTGTAGAAATTGCAGGGGCCCTGGCAGAAATATTTAAAATGTCCTTAGCCATGGGTGAGGTGCTGGAGGATTGGAGGGTAGCTCATGTTGTGCCGTTGTTTAAAAAAGGACCCAAAAATAAACCAGGTAATTACAGGCCAGTGAGCCTGACGTCAGCAGTAGGTAAATTATTGGAAGGTGTTCTGAGAGATCGGATATACAATTATTTGGACAGCCAAGGGCTGATTAAGGATAGTCAGCATGACTTTGTGCGTGGTAGGTCGTGTTTAACAAACCTTGTAGAGTTTTTCGAGGAGGTTACCAAGAAAGTAGATGAAGGAAAGGCTGAGGATGTTGTCTGCATGGACATTAGTAAGGCCTTTGACAAGGTCCCACATGGGAGGCTAGTTCAGAAGGTTCAGACACTTGGTATCCATGGAGCGGTTATAAACTGAATTCGAAATTGGCTGTGTGGGAGAAGACAGAGAGTGGTAGTGGATGATTGCTTCTCAGATTGGAGGTCTGTGACTAGTGGTGTGCCTCAGGGATCTGTGCTGGGATCATTGTTGTTTGTTGTCTATATCAATGATTTGGATGATAATGTGGTAAATTGGATTAGCAAGTTTGCTGATGACACTAAGATTGGAGGCGTTATGGACAGCGAGGAAGGCTTTCAAAGCTTGCAGAGGGATCTGGACCAACTGGAAAAATGGGCCAGAAAATGGCAGATGGAATTTAATGCGGAATAGTGTGAGGTGTTGAATTTTGGAAGGACAAACCAAGGTAGGACATACACAGGAAATGGTAGGGCACTGAGGAGTGCGGAGGAACAAAGGGATCTGGGAGTTCAGATACATAATTCCCTGAAAGTGGCATCACAGGTAGACAGGGTTGTAAAGAAAGCTTTTGGCATACTGGCCTTCATAAATCAAAGTATTGAGTATAGGAGTTGGGATGTTATGGTGAGGTTGTATAAGACATTGGTGAGGCCAAGTTTGGAGTATTGTATGCAGTTCTAGTCGCCTAACTACAGGAATGATATCAGTAAGATTGAGAGAGTGCAGAGAAGATTTACTAGGATGTTGCTGGGTCTTAAGGAGTTGAGTTACAGGGAAAGATTCAACAGGTTAGGACTTTATTCCTTGGAGCATGGAAAGATGAGGGGAGATTTGATAGAAGTTTACAAAATTATGAGGGGTATAGACAGAGTAAATGAGAGTAGACTCTTTCCACTTAGACTAGGAGAGATAAACACAAGAGGACATGGCTTTAGAGTAAAAGGGGAAAGGTTTAGGGGGAACATTAGGGGGAACTTCTTCACTCAGAGAGTGGAACGAGCTGCCATCTGACGTGGTAAATTCGGGCTCACTCTAAAGTTTTAAGAATAAATTGGATCGATATATGGATGGGAGCGGTCTGGGGGGTTATGGACTGGGTGCAGGTCAATGGGATTAGCGGAATAATATTTCGGCACAGACTGGAAGGGCCGAATGGCCTGTTTTCTGTGCTGCAGTGTTCTATGGTTCTAAACAGATACACACTCACTAACGCACACTCGAACGGATACACACACACACACTCACTCAAACAGATACACACTCACACACTCAAACATACACACACACACTCAAACAGATACACACTCACACACGCCCACTCAGATACACACACACACACTCACTCAAACAGATACACACTCACACACGCTCACTCAGATACACACACACACACTCAAAAAGATACACACACACACGCTCACTCAAACACATACACACTCACTCAAACAGATACACACTCACTCAAACAGATACACACTCACTCACTCACTCAAACACATACACACACACTCACACAAACAGATACACACTCACTCACACACACACTCAAACAGATACACACTCACTCACACATACCCTGAAACATATATACACTCACTCACACACATATCCTCAAACAGATACACACTCACACACACACACCCACAAACAGATACACACTCACTCAGACACACCCTGAAACAGATACACAGAGGTAGTCGGGGGGGGGTATAGGGACTGGAGGAGGTTGCAGAGATAGTGAGGGGTGTAGGGACTGGAGGAGGTTACAGAGATAGTGAGGGGTATAGGGGCTGGAGGAGGTTACAGAGATAGTGAGGGGTGTAGGGGCTGGAGGAGGTTACAGAGATAGTGAGGAGTGTAGGGGCTGGAGGAGGTTACAGAGTTAGGGAGAGTTCTCGGTGTTTGAATGGTTCTCAGTTGCTCCTCTGTTTCGTGTTGATTATAATTCAGTCCCTTTGCGGTTTTATCTCTCCCGTTGTTTGAGTTTTGGGTTGTGTATCTGTAAGATTTGTTTGAAATGTCTCTCTTTTCACACCCACTTTCGGAGGGGGCTCCCTGTTTGCTTTAGTCACCCTCTCTCTGGAGGCCGGACTCACATTTTAAAGCAGGTTCCTGTCCAATTTTTAAACAAATGAAAAATAAGGAAACATTTTTGTGACAATATCAATTTGATGTTTTGTTCACATGTTTCCCAACAATTATTTACACAACAGAACAGTTGATGCAGAAGAAGAAAGTTTGACCCAAACACAGAGATTCCCACAGCCCAACACCCCCACAGGGTCAACAAACCCCCAACCCAACTCCCACCCCTTCACCCTCCAACTCAACCCGCACCCCCAACCCCACCCTCACCCCCAACCCAACTCTCACCCCCCTCACCACCCAACCCGACCTTTACCCCCAACCCGACCCTCACCCACCTCACCCTCCAATCCGACCCTCACCCACCCTCACACCCCAACCCAACCCTCACCCCCAACCAGAACCCCACCCTCACCCCAACCCGACCCTCACCCACCCTCACACCCCAACCCGACCCTCACCACCAACCCGACCCTCACCTCCAACCTGACCCTCACCCCCCAACCGGACCATCACCCACCCTCACCCCCAACCTGACCCTCACCCTCCAACCTGACCCTCACCCCCAACCTGACACTCACCCTCCAACCTGACCCTCACCCCCAACCTGACCCTCACCCCCAACCCGACCCTCACCCCCCAACCTGACCCTCACCCCCCAACTGGACCCTCACCCCCCAACCGGACCATCACCCACCCTCACCCCCAACCTGACCCTCACCCTCCAACCTGACCCTCACCTCCAACCTGACACTCACCCTCCAACCTGACCCTCACCCTCCAACCTGACCCTCACCTCCAACCTGACACTCACCCTCCAACCTGACCCTCACCCCCAAACCGACCCTCACCCACCCACCCTCCCAAATCTGACCCACATCCACCCTCCTGCCCGAACATGACCCACCCCCACCCACCTCTAACCTCTTCCCAACTCCATTCACCCCCCACCCACCTCAAACCCCCTCCCAGCCTGACCCACCCCCACCTACCCTCCCGAACCTGACCCACCCCCACCCTCCCGAACATGCCCCACCCACCTTAAACTCCCTTCCATCCTCACCCACTCCCACCCAACCCAACCCGACCCTCCCCCAACCAACCCAACCTTCCCCACTCACCTCAAACCCCCTCCCAACCTGACCCACCCCCACCCAACCAGAACCAACCCTCCCACACCCACCACAAACCCTGCTCTGCTGTGGGGAAGCTGCTTTGCTGTGGGGAAGCTGCTTTGCTGTGGGGAAGCTGCTCCGCTGTGGGGAAGCTGCTCCGCTGTGGGGAAGCTGCTTTGCTGTGGGGAAGCTGCTTTGCTGTGGGGATGCTGCTTTGCTGTGGGGAAGCTGCTCCGCTGTGGGGAAGCTGCTTTGCTGTGGGGAAGCTGCTTGGCTGTGGGCAAGCTGCTCCGCTGTGGGGAAGCTGCTCCACTGTGGGGAAGCTGCTTTGCTTTGGGGATGCTGCTGCACTGTGGGGAAGCTGAGTTGCTGTGGGGATGCTGCTGCACTGTGGGGAAGCTGCTCCGCTGTGGGGAAGCTGCTTTGCTGTGGGGAAGCTGCTTTGCTGTGGGGAAGCAGCTCCGCTGTGGGGATGCTGCTCCGCTGTGGGGATGCTGCTCCGCTGTGGGGAAGCTGCTCCTCTGTGGGGATGCTGTTCCGCTGTGGGGAAGCTGCTTTGCTGTGGGGAAGCTGCTTTGCTGTGGGGAAGCTGCTGCGCTGTGGGGAATCTGCTCTGCTGTGGGGATGCTGCTTTGCTGTGGGGAAGCTGCTCCGCTGTGGGGAAGCTGCTCCACTGTGGGGAAGCTGCTTTGCTGTGGGGAAGCTGCTTTGCTGTGGGGAAGCTGCTGCGCTGTGGGGAAGCTGCTCCGCTTTGGGGAAGCTGCTTTGCTGTGGGGAAGCTGCTCTGCTGTTGGGAATCTGCTCTGCTGTGGGGACGCTGCTTTGCTGTGGGGAAGCTGCTCCGCTGTGGGGAAGCTGCTCCACTGTGGGGAAGCAGCTTTGCTGTGGGGAAGCTGCTTTGCTGTGGGGAAGCTGCTCCGCTGTGGGGAAGCTGCTTTGCTGTGGGGAAGCTGCTTTGCTGTGGGGAATCTGCTCCGCTGTACGGAAGCTGCTTTGCTGTGGGGAAGCTGCTTTGCTGTGGGGAATTTGCTCCGCTGTGCAGAAGCTGCTTTGCTGTGGGGAAGCTACGTTGCTGTGGGGAAGCTGCTCCGCTGTGGGGAAGCTGCTTTGCTGTGGGGAAGCTGCTTTGCTGTGGGGAATCTGCTCCGCTGTGGGGAAGCTGCTTTGCTGTGGGGAAGCTGCTTTGCTGTGGGGAAGCTGCTTTGCTGTGGGGAAGCTGCTCCGCTGTGGGGAAGCTGCTTTGCTGTGGGGAAGCTGCTCCACTGTGGGGAAGCTGCTTTGCAGTGGGAATGTGCCAAAGGTGTGAGGACAATTGTCAAGACGATCAGAATATGAAGCAGGGTTTCAAACCACTGGGAGAGACCTCGGCAACTGACAGGAATGTGAGAGATGATCCGGAGTTAGATGGGGAATCATTTCCATTATCAGGTCAGGAATAGGTCAAATCCTGGGCTTTGCGAGCCTGATGGGCTTTGTAGCTGCGCATGGATCTCACACTGGAGACACGGCTAACAGGAGGTGGGGAATCTTCCCTAAGACACAGAGAGAGAGAGAGATGATTAGACTCAGAGCATGGACAGTGCAGAGCGAGCTTTACTCTGTATCTAACCCTGTGCTGTACCTGTGCTGGGAGTGTTTGATGGGGACAGTGTAGAGGGAGCTTTACTCTGTATCTAACCCCGTGCTGTACCTATCCTGGGAGTTTTTGATGGGGACAGTGTAGAGGGAGCTTTACTCTGTACCTAACCCCGTGCTGTACCTGTCCTGGGAGTGTTTGATGGGGACAGTGTAGAGGGGATTTACTCTGTATCTAACCCCGTGCTGTACCTATCCTGGGAGTGTTTGATGGGGACAGTGTAGAGGGAGCTTTACTCTGTATCTAACCCCGTGCTGTACCTATCCTGGGAGTGTTTGATGGGGGCAGTGTAGAGGGAGCTTTACTCTGTATCTAACCCCGTGCTGTACCTGTCCTGGGAGTGTTTGATGGGGACAGTGTAGAGGGGATTTACTCTGTATTTATCCCTTTATTTGGCGAGTTACCTGATGTCGAACGGCCGATCTTTGTTGGGACGATGTCTCCGACAGCAGCAACAGAGCAGCCAGAGCAGCAGCATCAGAAGGAGCAGAGCGAGAAGGGCACCCAATACAGCCCCAATGATCATCCCCGCTTTACTGTCCCCTGGAGACACAGGTAATGGCAGAGTGGGGGAGAGAGGGAGAGGGAGGGAGAGGGGGTGGGAAGGGGGAGAGTGAGAGGGGGAATGAAGGGGGAGTGAGAGGGACGTTAAGACAGGGGAAAGGATGGATGGGAGAGAGAGAGAGGAGGAGGGAAGCGGAGAGAGTGGGAGGGAGGGAGAGGGAGGGAGAGGTGGGGGAGAGATGGAGGGAGAGGGAGGGGTAGAGAGGGAGGGGGAGGAAGGAGGAGGGAGGGGGAGAGAGGGTTCGGGAGGTAGGGGGAGGGGGAGAGAGGGAGGTGAAGGGAGGAGGGGGAGAGAGGGAGAGGGTAGGAGGGAGAGTGGGAACGGGAAGAGAGGCAGAGAGAGGGGATACAGAGAGGGATGGAGGGAGGGAGATGGAGAGGCAGGGGGAGAGAGGGATTGGGAGAGGGACAGAGAGGGAGGGAGAGGGATGGAGGGAGAGGGAGGAAAGCAGAGGGGGGTAGAGGGAGGGAGTGGGGGAAGGAGGGAGGGAGAGGGGGAAGGAGGGAGGGAGAGAGGGAAGGAGTGAGGGAGAGTGGGAATGAGGGAGGGAGAGGGGAAGGAGGGAGGGAGGGAGAGGGGGAAGGAGGGAGGGAGAAAGGGAAGGAGGGAGAGGGAGAAGGAGGAAGGGAGGGGGGAAGGAGGGAGAAAGAGGGAGGGGGAGAGGGGGAAGGAGGGAGGGAGGGGGAGAAGGAGGGAGGGCGTGGGGGAAGGAGGGAGGGAGAGGGGGAAGGAGGGAGGGAGAGGGGGAAGGAGGGAGGGAGAGGGGGAAGGAGGGAGGGAGAGGGGGAAGGAGGGAGGGAGAGGGGGACGTCAGTCTCTGTGCTCAAATATTTTTACTCCCTATGAAACTCTCCCCTTCCCATCTCTCCTTCCCTCTCTCTCTCTCTCACTGTCACCTTTCTCCCTCCCTCTTCATCTCCCTCCCTCCCTCTCCCCCTCACTCACCCTCTCTCCCCCTCACTCACCCTCCCCTCCATCTTTCTGCCCCTCCAACACTGCTCCCTCCACCTACACACCTCCTTCCCTCATCCTCTATCTCCTTCCTCCCTCCATCTCGCTCCCCATCCATCCCTTGACCACTCCCTCTCCCCCTCCCTCGAATGACCCATCACTTCCCACCCCCTCCCTCTGTCTCATCCTCTCTCACCCTAACCCCCTCCATCACCCTCCCCCCTCCCCCCTCCCCCTTAACCCCTCCATCTCCCTCCCCCTCCCCCAAACCCCTCCATCTCCCTCCCCCTCCTCCAAACCCCTCCATCTCCCTCCCCTCCTTCACCTCCGTCCCTCTCTACTCCTCCCTCCAGTTCTCTCCCTCTCTCCCTCCCACTCCCTCCTTCCCTCCCACCCTCTCACTCTGTCCCCCTCCCTCTCCCCCTCCCTTTTTCCCTCTTCCCTGCCCTTTCTCTTTCTCCCCTTGCCCCCCCCTCTCTCCCCTGCTCTCTCTCACTCTCCCCCCGCCCCCCCTCTCCCCCATGACGTCTCTCTCTCCCTCGGCCCCTTTTCTGTCTCCCCTTACCATCTCTCTCTCTCTCTCTTTCTCCCCTGCCCCCTCGCCCTCCACTTGTCCTCTCTCCTTCCCCCCCGCCCCTTCTCTCTCTCTCCCCCCGCCCACTCTCCTAACATAGGTTAAAACACATGATTGAATGGCAGAGCAGAGTCGATGGGCCGAATGGCCTATTTTCTGCTCCTATGTCTTATGGTCTCTCTCTCTCTCTCTCCCCTGCCCCCCTCCTCCTCCCCTCTCTCCTCTCCCCTGCCCCCTCTTTCTCTCTCTTCCCCTGCCTCTCTCCCTCCCCCTGCCCCCTCTCGCTCCACCCCCTCTCTCTCCCTCCCCTTCCCCCCCTCTCTCTTCCCCGCCCCCTCTCTCTCTCCCCTGCCCCCCCTCTCTCTCCCCCTGCCACCCCCTCTCTCCCCCTGCCCCCCAAATCTCTCTCTCCCCCTGCCCTCTCTCTCTCTCTCCCTGCCCCCCCAATCTCTCTCTCCCCCTGTCCTCTCTCTCTCTCCCCTGCCCTCTCCCTCCCCCTGCCCCCTCTCGCTCCACCCCCTCTCTCTCCCTCCCCTTCCCCCCCTCTCTCTTCCCCGCCCTCTCTCACTCTCTCTCCCCTGCCGCCCCTCTCTCTCTCTCTCCCCTGCCCCCCCCTCTCTCTCTCTCTCCCCCTGCCCTCTCTCTCTCTCTCCCTGCCCCCCCTCTCTCTCTCTCTCCCCCTGTCCTCTCTCTCTCTCCCCTGCCCCCCTCTCTCTCCCCCTGCCACCCCCTCTCTCCCTCTGCCCCCCATCTCTCTCTCTCCCCCTGCCCTCTCTCTCTCCCTCTGCCCCCTCTCTCTCCCCCTGCCCTCTCTCTCTCTCTCCCCTGCCCCCCTCTCTCTCTCTCCCCTGCCCCCCTCTCTCTCTCTCCCCTGCCCCCCTCTCTCTCTCTCCCCTGCCCCCCCTCTCTCTCCCCCTGCCCCCCCTCTCTCTCTCCCCTTCCCCTCTCTCCCCCCCTCCCACAATGACTAACCTGCTGCGGATGCTGCAGAGATGAGGAGTTGTCACTCGGCCTGTCCCACCAGGTTCCTCACTGAGCACCGATAGGTCCCGTCCCATTGAGCTGAGCAGTTCCTGATCACCAGTGTCCCCGAAGCCCTGTCTGGGAGGCCAAGGGAGAGATAGAGAGAATATGTGTTAGGGGAACAGGCAGAACTAGAGAGAGAGAAGGTGAGAGAGAGAGAGAGAGACAGAGAGTCAGAGACAGAGAGAGAGAGAGAGAGAGATACAGAGTCGGAGAGTGAGAGACAGAGAGAGGCAGAGATAGACAGAGAGGGAGAGAGAGAGACAGAGAGAGACAGAGACAGAGATAGAGACAAAGAGAGAGAGACAGAGAGAGACAGAGAGAGACAGAGAGGAAGACAGAGTGGGATACAGAGAGAGAGAGAGAGAGACAGAGAGAGAGACAGAGAGAGAAAGACAGAGAGAGAGAGGCAGAGAGACAGAGAGGTAGAGAGAGAGAGAGACAGAGACAGAGAGAGAGAGAGACAGAGAGAGAGACAGGGAGAGAGAGACAGAGAGAGAGAGGCAGAGAGACAGAGAGGTAGAGAGAGAGAGAGACAGAGACAGAGAGAGAGAGACAGAGAGAGAAAGAGACAGAGAGAGACAGAGAGAGAGAAAGAGACAGAGACAGGGAGAGAGAGACAGGGAGAGAGAGACAGAGAGAGAGACAGGGAGAGAGACAGAGAGACAGAGAGTCAGAGAGAGAGAGACAGAGAGAGAGACAGAGAGAGAGAGACAGATAAACAGAGAGAGAGAGAGACAGGGGGAGAGACAGAGAGACAGAGAGTCAGAGAGAGAGACAGAGAGAGAGACAGAGAGAGAGAGAGAGACAGAGAGAGACAGAGAGAGAGAGACAGACAGACAGAGAGAGAGAGACAGAGAGAGACAGAGAGAGAGACAGAGAGAGAGAGAGACAGAGACAGGGAGTCAGAGAGAGAGATAGTGAGAGAAAGAGAGAGAGAGAGACAGAGGGAGAGAGAGATAATGAGAGAGAGAGAAAGACAGAGAGAGAGACAGAGAGAGAGACAAAGAAAGAGAGAGAATGAGACAGAGAAAGAGAGAGAGAGAGAGACAGAGAGAGAGACAGAGAGAGAGACCGAGACAGAGACAGAGAGAGTGAGTCAGAGAGAGAGAGATAGTGAGAGAAAGAGAGAGAGAGACAGAGAGACAGAGAGAGAGATAATGAGAGAGAGAGAGAGACAGAGAGAGACAGAGAGAGAGAGACAGAGAAAGAGAGAGAAAGAGAGACAGAGAAAGAGAGAGAGAGAGACAGAGAGAGAGAGACAAAGACAGAGAGAGAGAGAGACAGAGAGAGAGAGACAGAGACAGAGAGAGAGAGAGACAGAGAGAGAGACAGAGAGAGACAGAGATAGAGCAAGACAGAGAGAGAGAGAGAGAGAGAGACAGAGAAAGAGAGAGAGAGACAGAGAGAGAGAGAGAAAGAGAGAGAGATCCTCAAAGATAGGGGCAGAGAGAGAAAAAGAGGCAGGGAGAGACATTGTCAGAAAGAGCGAGGGACAGAGTGACAGAGATAGAGAGAGACAGAGATAGAGACACAGCGAGCGAGAGGGAGGGGGAGGGGGAGGGGGGTCGGTGAGGGGATCAGTGAGGAGCAGGGTGAGGCTGAGGGTGAGGGGGTCGATGAGGGGGTGGGTGAGGGTGAGGGCGAGTGGGATGGTGAGGTGGAGTGTGAGGGTGTCGGTGAGGCGGAGGGGGAGGGCAAGGATTTGGGTGAGCGGGTCAGTGAGGGGGAGGGGGAGGGTGAGATGGAGGGTGAGTGGGACGGGGAGGGTGAGGGGGTCGTTGAGGGGGAGGGTGAGAAGGAGGATGATTGGGGTGCGAGGGGGAGGGTGAGGGTGAGGGGATCAGTGAGGAGGAGGGTGAGAGTGAGGGGGTCAGTGAGGGGGAGGGTGAGGGTGAGAGTGAGGGGGTCAGTGAGGGGGAGGGTGAGGGTGAGGGGGTCAGTGAGGAGGAGGGTGAGGGTGAGGGTGTCGATGAGGGGGAGGGTGAGTGGGGGTTGAGGGAGTGGGAGAGGGGAAGGGGTCAGTGAGGGGCTGGGTGAGCAGGTCGGAGGGGTTGGTGAAGGGGAGGGGGAGGTTGAGGGGGAGGGTGGTTGAGGGGGAGGGTGAGGGTGTGGGAGAGGGGGAGGGTGAGGGGGTCAGTGAGGGTGAGGGGGAGGGTGAGAAGGAGGGTGATTGGGGGCAAGGGGGAGGGAGGGGGTGAGGGTGAGGGGGTTGGTGAGGGGGAGGTGAGGGGGTTGGTGAGGGAGAGGGGGTGGGGGAGTGTGAGAAAGAGGGAGAGGGTGTCGGTGAGGTGAAGGGGAGGAGGAGTGTGAGGGGGTAGGTGAGGAGAAGGGTGAGGGTGTCGGGGAGCGGGAGGGGGAGGGTGAGGGCAAGGTTGAAGGGGTCGGTGAGAGTGAGGGGGAGGCTGTGGGCCTCGGTGCGGGGTAGGGTGAGGGTTTCGGTGAGGGAGAGGGTGAGAGGGAGAGTGAGAGGGAGGGTGAGGTTGAGGGGACGGGTGAGGGGGTCATTGAGGGGGTCGGTTAGGGGGTCGGTGAGGGGTCGGTGAGGAGGAGGATGAGGGGGTGGGTGAGGAGGGTGATGGTATCGTTGATGGGGAGGGTGAGTGGGGGGGCGAGGGGCAGGGTGAGGGTGAGAGAGAGGTGGAGGTGGTTACAGAGATAGGGAGGGGTGTTGGGGCTGGAAGAGGTTACAGGGATAGGGAGGGTTGTAAGGGCTGGAGGAGGTTACAGAGATAGGGAGGGTTGTAGGGGCTGGAAGAGCTTAAAGAGATGGGGAGGGTTGTAGAGAGTGGAGCAAGTTACGGAGATAGTGGGGTGTAGGGGCTGGAGGAGGTTACAGAGATAGGTAGGGGTCTAGGGGGCTGGAGGGGGTTACAGAGTTAGGGAAGGGTGCAGGGGCTCGAGGTGGTTAAAGAGATGGGGAGGGTTGTAGAGAGTGGAGCAAGTTACGGAGATAGGGGGATGTAGGGGCTGGAGGAGGTTACAGAGATAGGTAAGGGTCTAGGGGGCTGGAGGAGGTTACAGAGTTAGGGGGGGGTTCAGTGGCTCGAGGAGGTTAAAGAGATGGGGAGGATTTTAGAGAGTGGAGCAAGTTATGGATATAGAGGGGTGTAGGGGCTGGAGGAGGTTACAGAGATCGGGAGGGTTGTGGGGATGGAAGGGGTTTCAGAGATGGGGAGATTTGTAGGGGCTGGAGGAGGTTACAGAGATAGGGAGGGATGAAGGGACTGGAGGAGGTAACAGAGATAGAGAGGGGTGAAGGGGCTGGAGGAGGTTACAGAGATAAGGAGTGTTGTAGTGAGTGGAGGAGTTTACAGAGATAGGGAGGGGTGTATGGGCTGGAGGAGGGTTCAGAGAGAGGGAGGTTTGTAGTGAGTGGAGGAGGTTACAGAGATAAGGAGTGTTGTAGGGAGTGGAGGAGTTTACAGAGATAGGGAGGGTTGTAGTGAGTGGAGGAGGTTACAGAGATATGGAGGGGTGTAAGGGTTGCAGGAGGTTACAGAGATAAGGAGGGTTGTAGGGGCTGGAGGAGATTACAGAGATAGGGAGGATTGTAGGAGCTGGAGGAGGTTACAAAGATCAGGAGGGTTGTATTTGGCTGGAGGAGATAACAGAGATAGGGAGCGGTGTAGGTGCTGGAGGTGGTTACATAGATAGTGAGGGGTTCGGCTGCTGGAGGAGGTTACAGAGATAGAGAGGGATGTAGGATCTGGAGGAGGTTACAGAGATAGGGAGGGTTGTAGGAGCGGAGGAGGTTACAGAGACAGGGAGGTGTGTAGGTTCCGGAGGATGTTACAGAGATAAGGAGGGGTGTAGTGAGTGGAGGAGGTTTCAGGGATAGGGAGGGGTGTATGGGCTGGAGCAGGTTACAGTGATAGGAAGGTGGGTAGGGGGTGGAGGTGTTAACAGAGTTATGGAGGGTTGTATGGGCTGGAGGAGATTACAGAGATAGGGAGGGGTGTAGGTCTGGAGGAGGTTACAGAGATAGGGATTGTTGTATTAAGCGGAGATTAACCTGGAGGAGATTAAAGAGATAGGGAATGTTCTAGGGGCTGGAGGAGGATACTGAGATAGGGAGTGTTGTATGTTTGGAGGAGGTGACAGAAATAGGGAGGGTTGTAGTGAGTAGAGGAGGTTACTGAGATAGGGAGGCATGTAGGGGCTGGAGGAGGTTACAAAGATCGGGAGGATTGTAGTGAGTGGAGGAGGTTACAGAAATAGGGGGGGATGTAGGGGCAGGAGGAGGTTATTGAGATAGGGAGGCATGTAGGGGCTGAAGAAGGTTACAAAGATCGGGATGGTTGTAGTGAGTGGAGGAGGTTACAGAGATTGGGAGGGTTGTAGTGAGTGGAGGATGTTACAGAGATGCGGGGTTGTAGTGTCTGGAGGAGGTTAGAGAGATAGGGAGCGTTGTAGGGGCTGGAGGAGTTTGCAGAGATAGGGAGGCGTGGAGTGGCTGGAGGCGGTTACAGAGTTAGGTAGGGTTGTATTTGCCTGGAGAAGGTTACAGAGAAAGGGAGGGGTGTAGGGGCTGGAGTAGGTTACATGGATAGGGAGTGGTTCAGCTGCTGGAGGAGGATACAGAGATAGGGAGGGATGTAGGGTCTGGAGGAGGTTACAGAGATAGAGAGGTTTGTAGTGGCTGGAGGACGATACAGAGATAGGGAAGCGTGTAGAGGCTAGAGGAGGTTACAAAGATCGGGAGGATTGTAGTGAGTGGAGGAGGTTACAGAGATAGGGAGGGGTGTAGGTGGCTGTACATGGTTACAGAAATAGGCGGGTATGTAGGGGCTGGAGGAGGTTACATAGTTAGGAAAATTTGTAGGTGCTGGAGGAGGTGACAGAGATAGGGAGGGTTGTAGTGAGTGGAGGAGGTTAGAGAGATTGGGAGGCATGTAGAGGCCGGAGGAGGTAACCGAGTTAGGGAGGCGTGTAGGGGCTGGAGGAGGTTACAGAGGTAGGGAGGTTTGTAGTGAGTGGAGGAGGTTACAGAGATAGGAAGGGGTGTAGGTGGCTGGAGGAGATGACAGAGATAGGGAGGTTTGTAGTGAGTGGAGGAGGTTACAGAGATAGGAAGTGGTGTAGGGGCTGGAGCAGGTGACCGAGATAGGGAGGGGTGTATGGTTTGGATGTGGGTGCAGAGATAGGGAGGGTTGTAGGGGCTGGATGAGTTTACAGAGATAGGGAGGCGTATAGGGGCTGGAGCTGGTTACAGAGATAGGGCGGGGTGTAGGGACTGGTGTAGGTTACAGTGTTTGGGAGTTTTGTAGGGGTTGGAGGAGGTTACAGAGATAGGGAGGGTTGTAGTGAGTGGAGGAGGTTACAGAGATAGGGAGGGTTGTAGTGAGTGGAGGAGGTTACAGAGATAGGGAGGGGTGTAGGTGGCTGGAGTTTCTTACAGAGTTAAGGAGGGGTGTAGGTGCTGGATGACGTTACACAGATAGGGAGGGGGGTAGTGGCTGGAACATAAACAGAATTACCTGGAAAAACTTGTGGCCGCATCTGCGGAGTAGAAAAGAGTTGATGTTTCGAGTCCTCATGACCCTTCAACAGAACTGTAAGAAGTGTAATTGCTGGAGCTGGTTACAGACATAGGGAGGGGTGTAGGTGCTGGAGCATGTTACAGAGATAGGGTGGAGTGTAGGGGCTGGAGGAGGTTTCAGAGATAGGGAGGTCTGTAGGGGCTGGAAGAGGTTACGGAGATAGGGAGGTTTGCAGTGGCTGGAGCAGGTTACGAAGATAGGAAGGGTTGCAGTGTGTGGAGGAAGTTACAGAGAGAGGGCGGGGTGTAGGGGCTGGAGGAGGTTACAGATATAGGGATGTGTGTAGTGTCTGGAAGAGGTTGCAGAGATAGTGATTGGTGTCAGGGCTGGAGGAGGTTACAGAGATATGGAGGGATGTAGGGGCTGGAGGAGGTTACAGAGATAGGGTGGGGTGTTGTGTCTGGAGGAGTTTACAGTGATGGAGACTTAGGTAGGTGTTGGAGGAGGTTACAGAGATATGGAGAGTTGTAGGTGCTGGAGGAGCTTACATAGATAGGGAAGGTTGTAGTGAGTGGAGGAGGTTACAGAGATAGGAAGGGGTGTAGGTGCAGGAGGAGGTGACAGAGATAGGGAGGGGTGTATGGTCCGCAGGTGGTTGCAGAGATATGGAGGGGTGTAGGGGCTGGAGTAGGTAACAGAGATAGGGAGGGGTGTAGGAGCTGGAGGAGGTTACAGAGATATGGAGGTTTGTAGGGGCTGGAGGGGGTTACAGAGATAGGGATGGGTGTAGGGGCTAGAGGAGTTTACTGAGATAGGGAGGGGTGTAGGGGGCTGGAGGAGTTTACAGAGATAGATAGGGTTGTTGGGGCTGGAGGAGTTTACAGAGATACGGTGGGGTGTAGGGTCTGGAGGAGGTAACAGAGATAGGGAGGGTTGTCTGGGCTGGGAGATGTTACAGAGATAGAGACGGTTGTGGGGCTGGAGGAGGTTACAGAGATAGGGAGGGGTGTAGGGGCTTGAGGATGTTACAGAGATAGATAGGATTGTCGGGGCAGGAGGAGGTAACATAGATAGGGAGAGTTGTAGGGAGTGGAGGATGTTACAGAGATAGGGAGGGTTGTAGTGAGTGGTGGAGGTTACAGAGATATGGAGGGATGTAGGGGCTGGAGGAGGTTACAGAGATAGGGAGGTTTGTAAGGGCTGCAGGAGGTTACAGAGATAATGAAGGTTGTAGGGGCTGGACGAGGTTACAGAGATCGGGAGTGTTGTAGGAGCTGGAGGAGGTTACAAAGATCGGGAGGGTTGTAGTGGTTGGGGGGGGGTTACAGAGATAGGGAGGGGTGTAAGCAGCTGCAGATGGTTACAGAGATATTGAGGGGTGTAGGGGCTGGAGGAGGTTACTGAGATAGGGAGGATTGTAGTGGCTGGTGGAGGTTACAGAGATAGGAAGGGGTGTAGGTGCTGGAAGCGGTTACAGAGATAAGGAGGGACATAGGGGCTGGAGCAGGTTACGGAGATAGGGAATTTTGTAAGGGCTGGAGGAGGTTTCAGAGATAGGGAGGTCTGTAGGGGCTGGAAGAGGTTACGGAGATAGGGAGGTTTGTAGTGGCTGGAGCAGGTTACAAAGATAGGAAGGGTTGCAGTGTGTGGAGGAGGTTACAGAGAGAGGGTGGGGTGTAGGGGCTGGAGGAGGTTACAGATATAGGGAGGGCCGTAGGGTCTGGAGTTGGTGACAGAGATAGGGAGGGTTGTAGTGGCTGGAGGAGGTTACAGAGATAGGGAAGTGTGTAGTGTCTGGAAGAGGTTGCAGAGATAGGGATTGGTGTCAGGGCTGGAGGAAGTTACAGAGATATGGAGGGGTGTAGGGGCTGGAGGAGGTTACAGAGATAGGGTGGGGTGTAGTGTCTGGAGGAGGTTACAGAGATGGAGAGTTTTGTACGTGCTGGAGGAGGTTACAGAGATATGGAGAGTTGTAGGTGCTGGAGGAGCTTACATAGATAGGGAAGGTTGTAGTTAGTGGAGAAGGTTACAGAGATAGGAAGGGGTGTAGGGGCTGGAGGAGGTGACAGAGATAGGGAGGGGTGTATGGTTCGCAGGTGGTTGCAGAGACATGGAGGGGTGTAGGGGCTGGAGTAGGTAACAGAGATAGGGAGGGGTGTAGGAGCTGGAGGAGGTTACAGAGATAGGGAGTGTTGTAAGGGCTGGAGGAGGTTACAGAGATAGGGAGGGTTGTAGCGGCTGGAGGACATTACAGAAATAGAGAGTGGTGTAGGGGCTGGAGGAGGTTACAGAGATATGGAGGTTTGTAGGGGCTGGAGGAGGTTACAGAGATCGGGATTTTTTTAGGGGCTGGTGGGGGTTACAGAGATAGGGATGGGTGTAGGGGCTGGAGGACTTTACTGAGATAGGGAGGCGTGTAGGGGGCTGGAGGAGGTTACAGAGATAGATAGGGTTGTTGGGGCTGGAGGAGGTAACAGAGATAGGGAGTGTTGTCTGGGCTGGGAGATGTTACAGAGATAGAGTCGGTTGTGGGGCTGTAGGAGGTTACAGAGATAGGGAGGTGTGTAGGGGCTTGAGGATGTTACAGAGATAGATAGGATTGTCGGGGCAGGAGGAGGTAACAGAGATAGGGAGAGTTGTAGGGAGTGGAGGATGTTACAGAGATAGGGAGGGTTGTAGTGAGTGGTGGAGGTTACAGAGATATGGAGGGATGTAGGGGCTGCAGGAGGTTACAGAGATAATGAAGGTTGTAGGGGCTGGACGAGGTTACAGAGATAGGGAGTGTTGTAGGGGCTGGAGGAGGTTACAAAGATCGGGAGGGTTGTAGTGAGTGGAGGAGGTTACAGAGATAGGGAGGGGTGTAGGCGGCTGGAGATGGTTACAGAGATAGGGAGGGGTGTAGGGGCTGGAGGAGGTTACTGAGATAGGGAGGTTTGTAGCGGCTGGAGGAGGTTACAGAGTTAGGGAGATTTGTAGGCGCCGGAGGAGTTTACAGAGAAAAACAGGGTTGTAGGGGCTGGAGGAGGTTACAGAAATAGGGTGGGGTATAGGGGCTGGAGGAGGTAACAGAGATAGGGAGGGTTGTCGGGGCTGGGAGATGTTACAGAGATAGGGAGGTTTGCAGTGAGTGGAGGAGTTTACAGAGATATGGAGTGTTGTAGGGAGTGGAGGAGATTTCAGAGATAGGGTGAGTTGTAGTGAGTGGAGGAGTTTACAGAGATAGGGAGTGTTGTAGGGAGTGGAGGAGATTTCAGCGATAGGGCGGGTTGTAGTGAGTGGAGGATGTTACAGAGATGGGGGGGTGTAGCGTCTGGATGAGGTTAGAGAGATAGGGAGGGGTGTAGGGATTGGAGGATGTTAGAGAGATAGGGATGGGTGTAGCGGCTGGAGGATGTTACAGAGATAAGGAGGGTTTTAGGGCCTGTAGGAGGTTACAGAGATAGGGAGGTTTGTAGGTGCTGGAGGAGCTTACAGAGATAGGGAGGGTTGTAGGGGCTGGAGGAGTTTACAGAGATAGGGAGGCGTGTAGGGGCTGGAGGAGGTTAGAGAGATAGGGAGGGTTGTAGTGCTGGAGGAGGTGACAGAGATAGGGAGGGTTGTAGTGAGTGGAGGAGGTTACCGAGATAGGGAGGGGTGTAGGGGCTGTAGGAAGTCACAGAGATAGGGAGGGTTGTAGAGGCTGGAGGATGTTACAGAGATAGGGAGAGGTGTAGGGGCTGGAGGTGGTTACAGAGTTAGGGAGGGGTGTAGGTGCTGGAGCATGTTACATAGATAGGGAGGCGTGTAGGGGCTGGAGGAGGTTACAGAAATAAGTAGGGGTGTGTATGGCTGGAGGAGGTTACAGAGATAGGGAGGCGTGTAGGTGCTGGAGCAGGTTACAGAGATAGGGTAGGGTGTAGGGTCTGGAGGAGGTAACAGAGATAGGGAGGGTTGTCTGGGCTGGGAGATGTTACAGAGATAGGGAGGTTTGTAGGGTTTGGAGTCGGGTACATAGATCGGGACGCGTGTAGGGGCTGGAGGAGTTACAGAGATAGGGAGGGGTATAGGGGGCTGGAGGAAGTTTCAGAGATAGGGAGGGTTGTAGTGAGTGGAGGAGGTTATAGAGATATGGAGGGTTTTATGGCCTTTTGGGAGGTTACAGAGATAGAGTGTTGTAGGGGCTGGAGGAGGTTACAGAGATAGGGAGGGGTGTAGGGTCTGGTGGAGTTTACAGAGATAGGGAGGGTTGTAGGGGCTGGAGGTTACAGAGATAGGGAGGGGTGTAGGGGCTGGTGGAGTTTACAGAGATATGGAGGGTTGTAGGGGCTGGAGGAGGTTACAGAGATAGGGAGGGTTGTAGGAGCTGGAGGGGGTTACAGAGATAGGGAAGCGTGTAGGGGGCTCGAGGCGTTACAGAGATAGGGAGGCGTGTAGGGGCTGGAGGAGGTTACAGAGATAGGGAGGGGTGTAGGGGCTGGAGGAGGTTACAGAGATAGGGAGGGGTGTAGGGGCTGGAGGAGGTTACAGAGATACGAAAGGGTGTAGGGGGAGGAGGTTACAGAGATAGGGAGGGGTGTAGGGGCTGGAGGAGGTTACAGAGATACGAAGGGGTGTAGGGGCTGGAGGAGGTTACAGAGATAAGGAGGGGTGTAGGGGCTGGTGGAGGTTACAGAGATAGGGAGTTCTGTAGGGGCTGGAGGAGGTGACAGAGATAGGGAGGGGTGTAGCGGCTGGAGGAATTACAGAGATCGGGAGTTTTGTAGGTGCTGGAGGAGTTACAGAGATAGGGAGTAATGTAGGGGCTGGAGGAGTTACAGAGATAGGGAGTTTTGTAGGGGGCTGGAGGAAGTTTCAGATAGGGAGGGGTGAAGGGTCTCGAGGAGGTTAAAGAGATAGGGAGGGTTGTAGAGAGTGGAGCTGTTTACGGAGATGGGATGTGGTTTAAGGGATGGAGGAGGTTACAGAGGGAGGTAGGCGTGTAGGTGGCTGGATGAGGTTACAGAGATAGAGAGGGTTGTGGGGCTGGAGGAGGTTTCAGAGATAGGGAGGGATGAAGGGGCTGGAGGATGTAACAGAGATAGAGAGGGGTGAACGTGCTGGAGGAGTTTACAGAGATTGCAAGTGTTGGAGTGAGTGCAGGAGTTTACAGAGATGGGGGGCGTGTAGGGGCTGGCAGATGTTACAGAGATATGGAGGGTTGTAGGGGCTGAAGGAGGTTACAGAGATAAGGAGGGTGTTATGGCCTTTTGGGAGGTTACTGAGATAGGGAGGGATGAAGGGGCTGGAGGAGGTTACAGAGATAGGGAGGGATGAAGGGGCTGGAGTATGTAACAGAGATAGAGAGGGGTGAAGGGGCTGGAGGAGGTAACAGAGATAGGGAGGGTTGTCTGAGCTGGGAGATGTTACAGAGATAGGGAGGTTGGTAGGGCTTGGAGTCAGGTACAGAGTTAGGGAGGGTTGTAGTGAGTGGAGGAGGTTACAAAGATACAAAGGGGTGTAGGAGCTGGAGGAGGTGACAGAGATAGGGAGGGGTGAAGGGGCTGGTGGAGTTTACAGAGATAGGGAGGCGTGTAGGGGCTGGAGGAGGTTACAGATATAGGGAGGGGTGTAGGGGCTGGAGGAGGTTACAGAGATAGGCGTGTAGGGGCTGGTGGAGTTTACAGAGATAGGGAGGCGTGTAGGGACTGGAGGAGGTTACAGATATAGGGAGGGGTGTAGGGGCTGGAGGAGGTTACAGAGATAGGGAGGGTTGAATTTGGCTGGAGGAGTTACAGAGATAGGGAGGGGTGTTTGGGCTGGAGGAGGTTACATAGATAGGGAGGTCTGCAGCTGCTGGAGGAGGTTATAGAGATACGGAGGAGTGTCGGGTTTGGAGGAGGTTCAAGAGATAGGGAGGTTTGTAGGGGCTGGGGGAGGATACAGAGTTAGGGAGGGGCATAGTGGCTGGAGCAGGTTACAGAGATAATAGATTTGTAGGTGCTGGAGGATGTTACGGAGATAGGGAGGGTTGTAGTGAGTGGAGGAGGTTACAGAGATCGGGAGTGTTGTAGGGAGTGGAGCAGTTTATAGAGATAGGGAGGTTTGTAGCGTCTGGAGGAGGTTACAGAGCTAGGGATGCGTGTAGGGGCTGGAGGAGTTACAGAGATAGGGAGTGTTGGAGTGAGTGGAGGATTTTACAGAGATGGGGAGGGTGTAGGGTCTGGAGGAGGTTAGAGAGATAGGGAGGGGTGTATGGGCTGGAGGAGGTTACAGTGATAAGGAGGTTTTTCGGGCCTGGAAGAGGTTACAGTAATAGGGAGGGTTGTAGTGCTGGAGGAGGTGACAGAGATACAGAGGGTTGTAGTGAGTGGAGGAGATTACAGAGATAGGGAGGTGTGTAGTGGCTGGAGGAGGTTACAGAGTTAGGGAGGGTGGTAGGTGCTGGAGCAGGTTACAGAGATAGGGTGGGGTGTAGGGTCTGGAGGAGGTAACAGAGATAGGGAGAGTTGTCTGAGCTGGGAGATGTTACAGAGATAGGGAGGTTTGTAGGGCTTGGAGTCGGGTACAG
This sequence comes from Carcharodon carcharias, assembly GCF_017639515.1. Taxonomy (NCBI): domain Eukaryota; kingdom Metazoa; phylum Chordata; class Chondrichthyes; order Lamniformes; family Lamnidae; genus Carcharodon; species Carcharodon carcharias. Next base: position 34,566,629 of record NC_054483.1, read on the forward strand.
AGTTAGGGAGGGTTGTAGTGAGTGGAGGAGGTTACAGAGATACGAAGGGGTGTAGGGGCTGGAGGAGGTGACAGAGATAGGGAGGGGTGTAGTTGCTGCAGGAGGTTACAGAGATAGGGAGGCTTGTAAGGGCTGGAGGAGGTTACAGAGATAGGGAGGTTTGTAGTGGTTGGAGGGGGTTACAGAGATAGGGATGCGTGTAGGGGCTCGAGGAGGTTAAAGAGATAGGGAGGGTTGTAGAGAGTGGAGCAGTTTACGGAGATAGTGGGGTGGTTTAGGGGATGGAGGAGGTTACAGAGAGAGTAGGCGTGTAGGTGGCTGGTGAGGTTAGAGAGATAGGGTTGTGGAGCTGGAGGAGGTTTCAGAGATAGGGAGATCTGTAGGGGCTGGAGGAGGTTACAGAGATAGGGAGGGATGAAGGGGCTGGAGGATGTAACAGAGATAGAGAGGGGTGAATGTGCTGGAGGAGCTTACAGAGATAGGGAGTGTTGGAGTGAGTGCAGGAGTTTACAGAGATGGGGGTCGTGTAGGGGCTGGCGGATGTTACAGAGATATGGAGGGTTGTAGGGGCTGAAGGACGTTACAGAGATAAGGAGGGTTTTATGGCCTTTTGGGAGGTTACAGAGATAGGGAGGGTTGTAGGGGCTGGAGGAGGTTACAGAGATAGGGAGGGTTGTAGTGGCTGGTGGAGTTTACAGAGATAGGGAAGCGTGTAGCGGCTGGAGGAGGTTACAGATATAGGGAGGGGTGTAGGGTCTGGAGGATTTTACAGAGATAGGAAAGGGTGTAGTGGCTGGAGTTGGTTACAGAGATAGGGAGTGGTGTAGGGGCTGGAGGTGGTTACAGAGATAGAGAGGGGTGAACGTGCTGGAGGAGGTTACAGAGATAGGGAGATTTGTAGGGACTGGACAAATTTACAGAGATAGGGAAGATTGTAGGGCCTGGAGGAGTTACAGATATAGGGAGGGTTGTACCGAGTGGAGGATGTTACAGAGATAGGGAGCGGTGTCGGTGGCTGGAGGTGGTTACAGAGAAATGGAGGGGTGGAGGGGCTGGAGGACATTACAGAGATAGGGAGGGTTGTAGGGGCTGGAGGAGTTAACAGAGATAGGGGGGATTTAGGAGCTGGATGAGTTTACAGAGATAGGGAGGGTTTTAGGTGCTGGAGGAGGTTACAGAGATAGGGAGGGGGCTAGGGGCTGGAGGAGTTTACAGTGAAAAGGAGGGTTGTAGGGGCTGGAGGAGGTTACAGAGATAGGGATGGCTGTATGGGCTGGAGGAGGTATCAGAGATACAGAGGTTTGTAGTGGCTGGAGGAGGTTACAGGGATAGGGAGGGGTGTAGGTTCTGGAGGAGGTTACAGAGATAGGAAGGTGTGTAGGAGCAGGAAGAGGCTACTGAGTTGGGGAGAGTTGTCAGGGCTGAAGTTGGTCACAGAGATAGGGAGGGTTGTAGGGGCTGGAGTTGGTTACAGAGATAGGTTGAGGTGCATGGGCTGGAGGAGGTTACAGAGATAGGGTTTGATGTAGGGTCTGGAGCAGGTTACAGAGATAGGGAGGTCTGTGGGGCTGGAGGAGTTTACAGAGATAGGGAGGGATGAAGGTGCTGGAGAGGGTAACAGAGGTAGAGAGGTGTGTAGGGGATGGAGGTGGTTTCAGAGATAAGGAGTATTGTAGTGAGTGGAGGAGTTTACAGAGATAGGGAGGCGTGTAGGGGCTGGAGCAGTTTACAGAGATAGGCATGCGTGTCGAGGCTGGAGGAGGTTACTGAGATAGGGAGGCATGTAGGGGCTGGAGGAGGTTACAGAAATAGGTAGGGGTGTATATGGCTGGAGGAGGTTACAGAGGTAGGGCGGGGTGTAGGGACTGGAGTAGGTTACAGATATAGGGAGGGGTGTAGTGGCTGGAGGAGGTTACAGAGTAAGGGAGGGGTGTAGGTGCTGGAGCATGTTACATAGATAGGGTGGGATGTAGGGTCTGGAGGAGGTAACAGAGATAGGGAGGGTTGTGTGGGCTGGGAGATGTTACAATGATAGGGAGGTTTGTAGGGCTTGGAGTCGGGTACAGAGTTAGGGAGAGTTGTAGTGAGTGGAGGAGGTTACAGAGATACGAAGGGATGTAGGGGCTGGAGGAAGTGACAGAGATAGGGAGGGCTGTAGGTGCTGGAGGAGGTTACAGAGATAAGGAGGTTTGTAGTGGCTGGAGGAGGTTACAGAGATCGGGAGTTTTGTAGGGGCTGGAGGGAGTTACAGAGATAGGGATGCGTGTAGGTGCTCGAGGAGGTTAAAGAGATAAGGAGGGTTGTAGAGAGTGGAGCAGTTTACGGAGATAGTGGGGTGGTTTAGGGGATGGAGGAGGTTACAGAGAGAGGTAGGCATGTAGGTGGCTGGTGAGGTTACAGAGATAGGGTTGTGGAGCTGGAGGAGGTTTCAGAGATAGGGAGATCTGTAGGGGCTGGAGGAGGTTACAGAGATAGGGAGGGATGAAGGGGCTGGAGGATGTAACAGAGATAGAGAGGGGTGAAGGTGCTGGAGGAGTTTACAGAGATGGGGGGGTGTAGGGGCTGGCGGATGTTACAGAGATATGGAGGGTTGTTGTGAGTGGAGGAGGTAACAGAGATATGGAGGGTTGTAGGGGTTGAAGGAGGTTACAGAGATAAGGAGGGTTTTATGGCCTTTTGGGAGGTCACAGAGATAGGGAGGGTTGTAGGGGCTGGTGGAGTTTACAGAGATAGGGAGGGTTGTAGGGCCTGGAGGAGGTTACAGATATAGGGAAGGGTGTAGGGGTTGGAGGATTTTGTAGAGATAGGAAAGGGTGTAGTGGCTGGAGTTGGTTACAGAGATAGGGAGTGGTGTAGGGGCTGGAGGTGGTTACAGAGATAGAGAGGGATGAACGTGCTGGAGGAGGTTACAGAGATAGGGAGATTTGTAGGGGCTGGACAAATTTACAGAGATAGGGAAGTTTGTAGGGGCTGGAGGAGTTTACCGATATAGGGAGGGTTGTAGCAAGTGGAGGATGTTACAGAGATAGGGAGGGGTGTAGGGGCTGGAGGAGGTTACATAGATAGGGAGGGGTATGGTTGGCTGTATTTGGTTACAGGGATAGGTAGGGGTGTAGGGGCTGGAGGAGCTTACAGAGATAGGGAGGTTTGTAGGGGCTGGAGGAGTTTACAGATATAGGGCAGGTTGTAGGGGCTGGAGAAGGTTACAGAGATAGGGAGGTTTGTAGGGGCTGGAGGAGTTTACAGTGATAGGGAGGTTAATAGGGGCTGGAGGAGCTTACAGACATAGGGAGTACTGTAGGTGTTGGAGGAGATTTCTGAGAAAGGGAGGTTTGTAGGGGCTTAATGAGTTTAAAGAGATAGGGAGGTGTGCAGGGGCTGGAGGAGGTTACAGAGATAGGGAGATTGTAGGGGCTGGACGAGGTAACAGATAGGGAGGGGTACAGGGGCTGGAGGAGTTTACAGAGATAGGGAAGGTTGTAGGGGCTGGAGGAGTTTACAGAACTAGAGAGTGTTGTAGTGAGTGGAGGAGGTAACAGAGTTCGGGAGGGGTTTAGGTGCTGGAGGAGGTTACAGAGATCGGGAGGGTAGTAGGATCTAGAGGTGGTTACAGAGATAGTTATGATTGTAGTGGCTGGAGGAGCTTACAGAGATAGGGAGGTTTGCTGGGCTAGAGGAGGTTACAGAGTCCGGGAGGGTCGTAGTGAGTGGAGGAGTTTACAGAGATAGGGAGTGTTGTAGGGAGTGAAGGCATTTACAGAGATAGATAGGGGTGTAGGGGCAGTGGGTGATTACAGAGATACACAGGGCTGGAAGTTGTTGCAGAGATAGGGCGGGGTGTATGGGCTGTAGGAGATTACAGAGATAGGGAGGGGTGTAGGTGGCTGGAGGTGGTTCCAGAGATAGGGAGGTGTGTAGGGGCTGGAGGAGTTTACAGACATAGGGAGGGATGTAGGATTGGAGGTGTTTGCAGAGAGAGGGAGTGGTGTAGTGGCTGGAGAAGGTTACAGAAAAAAGAGAGGGGTAGGTGCTGGAGGAGGTTACAGAGATATGGTGGGGTGTAGGGTCTGAAGATGGTTACAGAGATAGTGAGTGTTGTAGTGGCTGGTGGAGCTTACAGAGATAGGGAGGTTTGTCGGGGCTGGAGGAGGTTACAGAGATCGGGAGGGTTGTAGTGAGTGGAGGAGTTTACAGAAATAGGGAGTGTTGTAGTGAGTGGAGGAATTTACAGAGATAGGGAGGGCAGTAGGGACTGGTGGCATTTACAATGATAGGGGTGTAGGGGCTGTGTGTGATTACAGAGATACACAGGGTTGTAAGTGGTTGGAGGTGGTTACAGAGATAGGGTGGGGTGTAGGGGCTGTAGGAGATTACAGAGATAAGGAGGGGTGTAGGTGGCTGGAGGTGATTACAGAGATAGCGAGATAGGGGCTGGAGGAGTTTACAGAGATAGGGAGGGATATAGGATCTGGAGGAGTTTACAGAGATAGGGAGGGTTGTAGTGAGTGGCGGAGGTTAAAGAGATATGGAGGGGATAGGGGCTGGAGGAGATTACGGAGACAGAGTGGGGTATAGGTGGCTGGAGGAAATTACAGAGATAGGGAGGGGTGTAGGGGCTGGAGGAGGTTACAGAGATAGGGAGGGATGTAGGGGCAGGATGAGTTTACCGCGATAGGGCTGGTTGTAGGTGCTGGAGGAGGTTACAGAGATAGAGAGGGGTTAGTGCTTGGAGGAGGTTATAGAGAAAGAGAGAGGTGTAGGGGCTGGAGTAGGTTACAGATATAGGGTGGGGTGTAGGGTCTGGAGGAGGTTTCAGAGATAGGGATGGGTGTAGGGGCTGGAGGAGGTTACAGAGATAGGGAGGTTTGTAGCGGATGGAGGAGGTTACAGACATAGGGAGCGTTGTAGTTGCTGGAGGAGGTTGCAGAGATAGGGAGGTTTGTAGGGGCTGGAGGAGGTTACAGGGATAGGGAGGGGTTTAGGTGCTGGAGGAGCTTACAGAGATAGGGAAGGTTTTAGTGAGTGGAGGAGTTTACAGCGATAGGGAGGGGTGTAGGGGCTGGAGGAGGTTACAGAGGTAGGGAGGGGTGTAGGGTCTGGAGGTAGTTACAGAGATAGTGAGTGTTGTAGTGGCTGGAGCAGCTTACAGCGATAGGGAGGTGTGTAGTGGCTGGAGGAGGTTACAGAGATAGGGCGTTTTGTAGGGGCTGGAGGAGTTTACAGAGATAGGGATGTTTGTAGGGGCTGGAAGAGTTTACAGTGATCGGGAGGTTAATAGGGGCTGGCGGAAGTTACAGACATAGGGAGCATTGTAGGTGCTGGAGGAGATTACTGAGAAAGGGAGGTTTGTAGGGGCTGCAGGAGGTTAAAGAGATAGGGAGGTGTGCAGGGGCTGGAGGAGGTTACAGAGATAGGGAAATTTGTAGGGGCTGGAGCAGTTTACAGAAATAGAGAGGGTTGTAGTGAGTGGAGGAGGTTACAGAGTTCGGGAGGGGTTTCAGTGCTGGAGGAGGTTACAGAGATCGGGAGGGTTGTAGGATCTAGAGGTGGTTACAGAGATAGTGAGGATTGTAGTGGCTGGAGGAGCTTACAGAGATAGGGAGGTTTGTCTGGGCTGGAGGAGGTTACAGAGCTCGGGAGGGTTGTAGTGAGTGGAGGAGTTTACAGAGATAGATAGGGGTGTAGGGGCTGTGGGTGTTTACAGAGATACACAGAGCTGCAGGTTGTTACAGAGATAGGGAGGGGTGTATGGGCTGCAGGAGAGTACAGAGATAGGGAGGGGTGTAGGTGTCTGGAGGTGGTTACAGAGATAGGGAGGGGTGTAGGAGCTGGAGTAGTTTACAGAGATAGGGAGGGTTGTAGGTGCTGGAGAACGTTACAGAGATAGGGACACTTGTAGGGGCTCCGAGGAGGTAACAGAGATCGGGATGGCATAAGGTGCTATTAGATGTTACAGAGATAGGGAAGGGTGTAGCTGCTTGAGGGACTTTACAGAGATAGGGAACGGTGTAGGGACTGGAGGAGGTTACAGAGATAGCGAGATTTGTAGGGGCTGGATGAGGTTACAGCGATATGGAGGGGTGTAGGTGCTGGAGGAGATTACAGAGATAGGGTGTGGTGTAGTTTCATGGGGGTGGTTATAGATGCTGGAGGAAGTTACAGAGATAGGGAGCGTGTAGGGGCTGGAGGAGGTTATACAGAAAGTGAGGGGTGTCGGGGCTGGAGGAAGTTACAGATATAGGGAGGGGTGTAGGGGCTAGAGGAGGTTATAGAGATAGGTATGAGTGTAGGGGCTGGAGGAGGTTACAGATATAGGGAGGGGTGTAGGGGCTAGAGGAGGTTATAGAGATAGGTATGAGTGTAGGGGCTGGAGGAGGTTACAGAGATAGGGAGGTTTGTAGCGGCTGAAGAAGATTACAGACATAGGGAGCGTTGTAGTTGATGGAGGAGGTTGCAGAGATTAGAAAGTTTGTAGCTGCTGGAGAAGGTTACAGGGATAGGGAGGGGTTTAGGTGTTGGAGGAGGTTACAGAGAAAGGGAGGGGTGTAGCTGCTGGAGGAGGTTACATAGAAAGCGAGGAGTGTAGGGGCTGGAGGCGGTTACAGAGATAGGGAGGGGTGTAGGGTCTGGCGGAGGTTACAGAGATAGGGAGGTTTGTAGGGGCTGGAGAATGTTACAGAGATAGGGAATTTTCTATCGGCTGGAGGAGGTTACAGAGATAGGGAGTGTTGTAGTGAGTGGAGCTGGTTACAGAGCGAAAGGGAGGTTTGTAGGGTCTGTAGGAGGTTACAGACAGTGGAAGGGTTGTAGTGAGTGCTGGAGGTTACAGAGATTAGGAGGGGTATGGGGCTGGAGGAGGTTACAGAGATAGGGAGTGGTGTGGGGTCTGGAGGTGGTTACAGAGATAGTTAGGGTTCTGGTGGCTGAAGGAGCTTACAGAGATAGGGAGGTTTGTCGGGGCTGGAGGAGGTTACAGATATTGGGAGGGTTGTCGTGAGTGGAGGAGTTTACAGAGATGGGAGTGTTGTAGGGAGTGGAGGAGGTTACAGAGATCGGGGGGGTTGTTGTTAGAGGAAGAGTTTACAGAGATAGGGACGGTTGTATGGAGTGGAGGAGCTTACAAATATCGGGAGGGGTGTAGGGTCTGGAGGTGTTTACTGTGTTAGTGAGAGTTGTAGTGGCTGGAGGAGGTTACAGAGATCGGGAGGTTTCTGGGGCTGGGGTAAGTTACAGAGCTCAGGAGGGTTGTAGTGAGTGGAGGCGGTTGCAGAGATAGGGAGGCTTGCAGGGAGTGGTGGAGGTTACAGAGTTTGGGAGGGTTGTAGTGAATGGAGTAGGTTACATAAATAGGGAGGGTTGTAGAGAGTGGAGGAGTTTACAGAGATAGGGAGTAGTGAATGAGCTGGGGGAGATTACAGAGATAGGGAGGGGTGTGGGTGCTGGAGGAGATTACAAAGATAGGGTGGGGTGTACGTGCCTGGAGGTGGTTACAGAGATAGGGAGGGGTGTAGGGGCTGGAGGAGTTTACAGAGATAGGGAGCGGTGTAGTTGCTGGAGGCGCTTACAGAGATAGAGAAGTTTGTTGGTGGCTGGAGGTGGTTACAGTGATAGGGAGGGGTGTAGCTACTGGAGGTGGTTACAGAGATAGGGAGGCGTTTAGGGGCTGGAGGAGGTTACAGAGATCGGGAGGGGTGTAGGGGCTGGAGGAGGTTACAGAGATACGGAGTGGGGTAGCGGCTGGTGGAGTTTACAGAGGTAGCAATGTTTGTAGGGTCTGGAGGAGGTTACAGAGATAGGGAGGGGTGTAGTTGCTGGAGGAGGTAACACAGATAAGGTTGGGTGCAGCTGCTGGAGTAAGTTTCAGAGATAGGAAGTTTTGTAGGGGCTGGACGAGGTAACAGAGATAGGGAGGGGTGCAGGGGCTAGGGGAGTTTACAAAAATAGCGATGTTTGTAGGGTGTGGAGGATGTTACAGAGATAGGGAGGGTTGTAGAGGCTGGATGAGGTTACAGAGATAGGGAGGGTTGTAGTGAGTGGAGGAGGTTAGAGAGATAGGGAGGGTCGTAGTGGCTGGAGAAGGTTGCAGAGATATGGAGGGTCATAGTGGCTGGAGAAGGTTGCAGAGATAGGGACGGGTGTAGGGGCTGAAGGATATTAGGCATATAGGGAGATTTGTAGGGGCTGGACGAGATTACAGAGATAGGGAGGGTCGTAGAGGCATGAAGAAGTTTGCAGATATAGGGAGGGTTGTAGGGGCTCCGAGGAGGTTACAGAGATAGGGAGCTTTGTTGGTGCTGGAGGTGGTTACAGAGATAGGGAGGGGTGTAGCTGCTTGAGGAGGTTACAGAGATAGGGAGGGTTTGTAGGGGCTGGAGGATGTTACAGATATAGGGAGATTTGTAGGGGCTGGACAAGGTTTCAGAGATAGGGAGGTTTGTTGTGAGTGGAAGAAGTTACAGAGATAGGGAGGTGTGTAGGGACTGGAGGAGGTTACAGAGATAGGGTGGGTTGTATGGAGTGGAGGAGATAACAGAGATCGGGAGGTTTGTAGGGAGTGGAGGAGTTTACAGAGATATTGAGGGGTGTAGGGGCTGTGGGTGATGAGAGATACACAGGGTTGTAGGTGGCTGGAGGTGGTTACAGAGATAGGGCATGGTGTAGGGGCTATAGGAGATTACAGAGATAGGGAGGTGTGTAGGTGGCTGAAGGTGGTTACAGAGAAAGGGAGGGGTGTAGGGGCTGGAGGAGGTTACAGGGATAGGGCGGGGTGTAGTGGCTGGAGTTGGTTACAGAGATATGGAGGTTTGTAGGGGCTGGAGAACGTTACAGACATAGGGAGCATTGTACGTACTGGAGGAGATTACTGAGATAAGGAGGTTTGTAGCGGCTGGAGGAGGTTACAGAGATAGGGAGGGGTGTAGGTGCTGGAGGAGGTTACACCTTAGGGTGGTGTGTAGCCGCTGCGGGAGTTTTCAGAGATATGGAGGGGTTTAAGGGCTGGAGAAGGTTACAGAGATAGGGAGGTTTGTAGGGACTGGAGGAGGTTACAGAGATAGGCAGATTTGTAGGGGCTGGACGAGGTTATAGAGATAGGGAGGTTCGTAGAGCCTGGAGGGGTTTACAGAATTAGGGAGGGTTGTAGTGCGTGGAGGAGGTTAAAGAGATAAGGAGGGGGTAGTGGATGGCTGAGGTTACAGAGATAGGGAGGCGTGTAGGTGTTGGAGGAGGTTACAGAGATAGGGTGTTTTGTAGGGGCTGGACGAGGTTACAGAGATAGGGAAGCATGTAGGTGCTGGAGGAGGTTACAGAGATAGGGAGGGTTGTAGGAGCTGGAGGAGGTTACACAAATAGGGAGGATTGTAGTGAGTGGAGGAGGTTATAGAGATAGAGAGTGTTGTAGAGGCTGGAGGAGTTTACAGAGATAATGAGGTTTGTAGGGGCTGGAGGAGGTAACAGAGATAGGGAGGGGTGTAGTGAGTGGAGGAGTTTACAGAGATAGGGAGGGTTGTAGTGAGTGGAGGCGTTTACAGAGATAGATAGGGGTATAGGGGCTGTGGGCGATTACAGAGATACACAGGGCTGGAGGTTGTTACAGAGATAGGGAGGGGTGTAGTGGCTCGAGTATTTTACAGAGATAGGGATGGTTGTAGGATCTGGAGGAGGTTACAGAGATAGGGAGGTTGAAGGGACTGGAGAAGTGTACAGAAATAGGGAGGGTTGTAGGGGCCCCAAGGGGGTAACAGAGATAGTGAGGGGTGTAGCTTCTTGAGGAGGTTACAGAGATAGCGATGTGTGTAAGGGCTGTAGGAGGTTACAGAGATAGGGACATTTGTAGGGGCTGGATGAGGTTACAGAGATAGGGAGGTTTGTAGGGGCTGGAGGAGTTTACGGAAATAGGGAGGGTTGTAGGTGCTGGAGGAGGTAACGGAATTAGGGACGGGTGTAGGGGCTGGAGGAGGTTACAGAGATAGGGAGGGCTGTAGGGGCCGGAGGAGGTTACAGAAATAGGCACGGGTTTAGGGGCTGGAGGAGTTAACATATATAGCGAGGTTTGTAGGGGCTGGAGAAGTTTACAGAGAAAGGGCGGGTTGTAGGGGCTGGAGAAGGTCACAGAGATACAGAGGTTTGTAGGGGCTGGAGCATGTTAGAGAGATAGGGAGGGTCGTAGAGGCTGGAGAAGTTTGCAGAGATAGGAAGGGTAGTAGGGGCTCCGAGGAGTTTACAGAGATCGGGAGGTTTGTTGGTGCTGGAGGAGGTTACAGAGATAGGGAGGGTTGTAGCTGTTTGAGGAGGTCACAGAGATAGGGAGGGGTGTAGGGGCTGGAGGATGCTACAGATATAGGGAGCTATGTAGAGGCTGGACAAGGTTACAGAGATAGGGAGGGTTGTAGGGCCTGGATGAGGTTACAGAAATAGGGAGGGTTGTTGTGAGTGGAAGAATTTACAGAGATAGCGAGGTGTGTAGGGACTGGAGGAGGTTCCAGAGATAGGGCGGGTTGTAGTGAGTGGAGGAGGTTACAGAGATAGGGAGGTCTGTAGGGGCAGGAGGATGTTACAGAGATAGGGAGGGGTGTAGGGGCTGTGGGTGATTACAGAGATACACAAGGTTGTAGGTGGCTGTAGGTGGTTACAGAGACAGGGATGTGTGTAGGGGCTGTAGGAGATTACAGAGTTAGGGAGGGTTGTAGGTGGCAGGAGGTTGTTACAGAGATGGGTAGGGATGTAGGATCTGGAAGAGTTTAAAGAGATAGGGAGTGGTGTAGGGGGCGGAGGAGGTTACAGAAACAAGAGAGGTGTATGTGCTGGAGGAGGCTACCAGGAGAGGGAGGGGTGTATGGTCTGGATGAGGTTACAGAGATAGGGAGGGTTGTAGGTGCTGGAGGAGGTAACAGAATTAGGGACGGGTGTAGGGGCTGGAGGAGGTTACAGAGATAGGGAGGGCTGTAGGGGCCGGAGGAGGTTACAGAAACAGGCACGGGTTTAGGGGCTGGAGGAGTTAACAGATATAGCGAGGTTTGTAGGGGCTGGAGAAGTTTACAGAGAAAGGGCGGGTTGTAGGGGCTGGAGAAGGTTACAGAGATATAGAGGTTTGTAGGGGCTGGAGGAAGTTAGAGAGATAGGGAGGGTCGTAGAGGCTGGAGAAGTTTGCAGAGATAGGAAGGGTTGTAGGGGCTCCGAGGAGTTTACAGAGATCGGGAGGTTTGTTGGTGCTGGAGCAGGTTACAGAGATAGGGAGGGGTGTAGCTGTTTGAGGAGGTCACAGAGATAGGGAGGGGTGTAGGGGCTGGAGGATGCTACAGATATAAGGAGCTATGTAGAGGCTGGACAAGGTTACAGAGATAGGGAGGGTTGTAGGGCCTGGATGAGGTTACAGAAATAGGGAGGGTTGTTGTGAGTGGAAGCAGTTACAGAGATAGCGAGGTGTGTAGGGACTGGAGGAGGTTACAGAGATAGGGCGGGTTGTAGTGAGTGGAGGAGGTTACAGACATAGGGAGGTCTGTAGGGGCAGGAGGATGTTACAGAGATAGGGAGGGGTGTAGGGGCTGTGAGTGATTACAGAGATACACAAGGTTGTAGGTGGCTGTAGGTGGTTACAGAGACAGGGATGGGTGTAGGGGCTGTAGGAGATTACAGAGTTAGGGAGGGTTGTAGGTGGCAGGAGGTTGTTACAGAGATGGGTAGGGATGTAGGATCTGGAAGAGTTTAAAGAGATAGGGAGTGGTGTAGGGGGCGGAGGAGGTTACAGAAACAAGAGAGGTGTATGTGCTGGAGGAGGCTACCAGGAGAGGGAGGGGTGTAGGGTCTGGATGAGGTTACAGAGATAGGGAGGGGTGTAGGGGCTAGAGGTGTTTACAGAGATAGGGTGTGGTGTAGCGGCTGGAGGAGTTAACAGAGATAGCGAGGTTTGTAGGGGCTGGAGGATGTTACAGCGATAGGGAGGGTTGTAGGGACTGGAGAATGTTACAGAGATAGGGAGGGTTGTAAGGGCTGGAGATGTTTACAGAAATAGGGACGGGTGTAGGGGCTGGAGGAGCTTACAGAGATAGGGAGGGTTGTAGGATCTGGAGGAGGTTACAGAGATATAGAGGGTTGTAGGGGCTGGACGAGGTTACAGAGATATGGAGAGTTGTAGGGGCTGGAGGAGGTTAATGACATAGGCACGGGTGTAGGGTCTGGAGGAGGTTAGAGAGATAGGGAGTGGTGTTGTGGCCGGAGGAGTTAACAGTTATAGCGACGTTTGTAGGGTCTGGAGGATGTTAGAGAGTGAGGGTTGTAGGGGCTGGAGAAGTTTACAGAAATAGGGAGGGTTGTAGGGGCTGGACGAGATTACAGAGATAGGGAGGGTGTAGGGGCTGGAGGAGGTTACAGTAAAAGGGAGGGGTGTAGGGGCTGGAGGAGGTTACATAAATAGGGAGGTTTGTAGGGTCAGGAGGAGATTAGAGAGATAGGGAGGGTCATAGGGGCTGGAGAAGTTTGCAGAGATAGGGAGTGTCGTAGGGGCTCCAAGGAGGTTACAGAGATAGGGAGGACTATTGGTGCTGGAGGAGCTTACAGAGATAGGGAGGGTTGTAGCTGCTTGAGGAGGTCACAGCGATAGGGACGGGTGTAGGCGTTGGAGGATGTTACAGAGATAGGGAGGGGTGTAGGGGCTGGAGGATGTTACAGAGATAGGGAGGTGTGAAGGTGGCTGAAGGTGGTTACAGAGAAAGGGAGGGGTGTAGGGGCTCGAGGAGTTTACAGAGATACAGAGGGATGTAGGATCTGGAGGAGTTTACAGAGTTATGGAGTGTCGTGGCTGGAGGAGATTACAGAAAAAAGAGAGTGGTAGGTGCTGGAGGAGGTTACAGAGATAGGGAGTGTTGTAGGGAGTGGAAGAGTTTACAGAGATCAGGAGGGTTGTTGGGAGTGGAGGAGTTTACAGAGATATTGAGGGGTGTAGGGGCTGGAGGTGATTACAGAGATATAGACGGCTGTAGGTGGCTGTAGGTGGTTACAGTGATAAGGAGGGGTGTCGGGGCAGGTGGATTTACAGAGATCGGGAGGGATGTATGGGCTGGAGGATGTACAGAGATCGGGAGGGGTGTAGGGGCTGGAGGAGGTTACAGAGATAGGGAGGTGTGTAGGGGCTGGAGGTGTTTACAGAGATAGGGTGTGGTGTAGCGCCTGGAGTAGTTAACAGAAATAGGGAGGTTTGTAGGGGCTGGAGGATGTTACAGATATCGGGAGGGTTGTAGGGGCTCCGAGGTGGTAACAGAGATAGTGAGGGGTGTAGCTGCTTGAGGAGGTTACAGAGATAGGGAGGTTGAAGGGGCTGGAGATGTTTACAGAAATAGGGACGGGTGTAGGGGCTGGAGGAGGTTACAGAGATAGGGAGGGTTGTAGGATCTGGAGGAGGTTACAGAGATATAGAGGGTTGTAGGTGCTGGACGAGGTTACAGAGATATGGAGAGTTGTAGGGGCTGGAGGAGGTTAATGAAATAGGGAGGGTCGTAGTGGCTGGAGGAAGGTTACAGAGATAGGGAGGGTTGTAGGGCTGGAGAGTGTAACAGATAGCGAGGTTTGTAGGGGGAGGTGTAGAAGAGATAGGGAGGGTGTAGGGGTGGAGGAGTTACAGAGATAGGGAGGGTTGTAGGGGCTGGAGGAGGTTACAGAGATAGGGAGGGTGTAGGGGCTGGAGGATGATACAGTTAAGGGAGGGTGTAGGGGCTGGAGGAGGTTACAGAAATAGGGAGTTGTAGGGTGCTGGAGGAGTTACAGAGATAGGAGGGTTATAGGGTGGAGAGTTTACAGAGATAGGGAGGTGTAGGGCTGGAGAGTTACAGAGATAGGGAGTTCCGTTGGTGCTGGAGGAGCTTACAGAGATAGGGAGGGTTGTAGCTGCTTGAGGAGGTCACAATGATAGGGATGGGTGTAGGGGCTGGAGGATGTTACAGAGATAGGGAGGTGTGTAGGTGGCTGGAGGGGGTTACAGAGATAGGGAGCGTTGTAGGGGCTGGACGAGGTTACATAAATAGGGAGAGGTGTTGGGGCTCGAGGAGGTTACAGGTGTTGCGGCTGGAGGAGTTAACAGACATAGCGAAGTTTTTAGGGTCTGGAGGATGTTAGAGAGAGAGGGAGGGTTGTAGGGGCTGTAGAAGTTTACAGAGATAGGGAGATTTTTAGGGGCTGGAGGAGTTAACAGATGTAGCGAGGTTTGTAGGGGCTGGAGAAGTTTACAGAGAAAGGGAGGGTTGTAGGGGCTGTAGAAGGTTACAGAGATACAGAGGTTTGTAGGGGCTGGAGGAGGTTAGAGAGATAGGGAGGGTTGTAGAGGCTGGAGAAGTTTGCAGAGATAGGAGGGGTTGTAGGGGTTCCGAGGAGTTTACAGAGATCGGGAGGTTTGTTGGTGCTGGAGGAGGTTACAGAGATAGGGAGGGGTGTAGCTGTTTGAGGAGGTCACAGAGATAGGGAGGGGTGTAGGGGCTGGAGGATGCTACAGATATAGGGAGCTATGTAGAGGCTGGACAAGGTTACAGAGATAGGGAGGGTTGTAGGGCCTGGATGAGGTTACAGAAATAGGGAGGGTTGTTGTGAGTGGAAGAATTTACAGAGATAGCGAGGTGTGTAGGGACTGGAGGAGGTTCCAGAGATAGGGCGGGTTGTAGTGAGTGGCGGAGGTTACAGAGATAGGGAGGTCTGTAGGGGCAGGAGGATGTTACAGAGATAGGGAGGGGTGTAGGGGCTGTGGGTGATTACAGAGATACACAAGGTTGTAGGTGGCTGTAGGTGGTTACAGAGACAGGGATGGGTGTAGGGGCTGTAGGAAATTACAGAGTTAGGGAGGGCTGTAGGTGGCAGGAGGTTGTTACAGAGATGGGTAGGGATGTAGGATCTGGAAGAGTTTAAAGAGATAGGGAGTGGTGTAGGGGGTGGAGGAGGTTACAGAAACAAGAGAGGTGTATGTGCTGGAGGAGGCTACCAGGAGAGGGAGGGGTGTAGGGTCTGGATGAGGTTACAGAGATAGGGAGGGGTGTAGGGGCTAGAGGTGTTTACAGAGATAGGGTGTGGTGTAGCGGCTGGAGGAGTTAACAGAGATAGCGAGGTTTGTAGGGGCTGGAGGATGTTACAGCGATAGGAAGGGTTGTAGGGACTGGAGAAGTTTACAGAGATAGGGAGGGTTGTAAAGGCTGGGGAAGGTTACAGATATCGGGAGGTTTGTAATGTCTGGAGGATGTTACAGAGATAGGGAGGTTGAAGGGGCTGGAGATGTTTACAGAAATAGGGACGGGTGTAGGGGCTGGAGGAGGTTACAGAGATAGGGAGGGTTGTAGGATCTGGAGGAGGTTACAGAGATATAGAGGGTTGTAGGGGCTGGACGAGGTTACAGAGATATGGAGAGTTGTAGGGGCTGGAGGAGGTTAATGAAATAGGCACGGGTGTAGGGGCTGGAGGAGGTTAGAGAGATAGGGAGTGGTGTTGTGGCCGGAGGAGTTAACAGATATAGCGAGGTTTGTAGGGTCTGGAGTATGTTAGAGAGAGAGTGAGGGTTGTAGGGGCTGGAGAAGTTTACAGAAATAGGGAGGGTTGTAGGGGCTGGACGAGGTTACAGAGATAGGGAGGGTGTAGGGGCTGGAGGAGGTTACAGAAAAAGGGAGGGGTGTAGGGGCTGGAGGAGGTTACATAAATAGGGAGGTTTGTAGGGTCAGGAGGAGATTAGAGAGATAGGGAGGGTCATAGGGGCTGGAGAAGTTTGCAGAGATAGGGAGGGTCGTAGGGGCTCCAAGGAGGTTACAGAGATAGGGAGTTCCGTTGGTGCTGGAGGAGCTTACAGAGATAAGGAGGGTTGTAGCTGCTTGAGGAGGTCACAATGATAGGGATGGGTGTAGGGGCTGGAGGATGTTACAGAGATAGGGAGGTGTGTAGGTGGCTGAAGGTGGTTACAGAGAAAGGGAGGGGTGTAGGGGCTCGAGGAGTTTACAGAGATACAGAGGGATGTAGGATCTGGAGGAGTTTACAGAGTTATGGAGTGTAGTGGCTGGAGGAGATTACAGAAAAAAGAGAGTGGTAGGTGCTGGAGGAGATTACAGAGATAGGGAGTGTTGTGGTGAGTGAAGGAGTTTACAGAGATAAGGAGGGTTGTAGGGAGTGGAGGAGTTTACAGAGATCGGGAGGGTTGTTGGGAGTGGAGGAGTTTACAGAGATATGGAGGGGTGTAGGGGCTGGAGGTGATTACAGAGATATAGACGGTTGTAGGTGGCTGGAGGTGGTTACAGCGATAAGGAGGGGTGTCGGGGCAGGGGGATTTACAGAGATAGGGAGGGATGTAGGGGCTGGAGGATATTCCAGAGATCGGGAGGGGTGTAGGCGCTGGAGGAGTTTACAGAGATAGGGAGGGGTGTAGGGGCTGGAGGCGTTTACAGAGATAGGGAGGTTTGTAGGGGCTGGAGGATGTTACAGATATTGGGAGGGTTGTAGGGGCTCCGAGGTGGTAACAGAGATAGTGAGGGGTGTAGCTGCTTGAGGAGGTTACAGAGATAGGGAGGGGTGTAGGGGCTGGAGGGGGTTACAGAGATAGGGAGCGTTGTAGGGGCTGGACGAGGTTACATAAATAGGGAGGGGTGTAGGGGCTCGAGGAGGTTACAGGTGTTGCGGCTGGAGGAGTTAACAGACATAGCGAAGTTTGTAGGGTCTGGAGGATGTTAGAGAGAGAGGGAGGGTTGTAGGGGCTGTAGAAGTTTACAGAGATATGGAGGGTCATAGTGGCTGGAGAAGGTTGCAGAGATAGGGACGGGTGTAGGGGCTGAAGGATATTAGACATATAGGGAGAATTGTAGCGGCTGGACGAGATTACAGAGATAGGGAGGGTCGTAGAGGCATGAAGAAGTTTGCAGATATAGGGAGGGTTGTAGGGGCTCCGAGGAGGTTACAGAGATAGGGAGCTTTGTTGGTGCTGGAGGTGGTTACAGAGATAGGGAGGGGTGTAGCTGCTTGAGGAGGTTACTGAGATAGGGAGGGTTTGTAGGGGCTGGAGGATGTTACAGATATAGGGAGATTTGTAGGGGCTGGACAAGGTTTCAGAGATAGGGAGGTTTGTTGTGAGTGGAAGAAGTTACAGAGATAGGGAGGTGTGTAGGGACTGGAGGAGGTTACAGAGATAGGGTGGGTTGTAGTGAGTGGCGGAGGTTACAGAGATAGGGCGGGTTGTAGTGAGTGGAGGAGGTTACAGAGATAGGGAGCGTTGTCGGGGCTGGAGGAGTTTACAGATATAGGGAGGGGTGTAGGGGCTGTAGGTGGTTACAGAGATACACAAGGTTGTACGAGGCTGTAGGTGGTTACAGAGATAGGGATGGGTGTAGGAGCTGTAGGAGATTACAGAGATAGGGAGGGCTACCGGTGGCTGGAGGTTGTTACAGAGTAGGGGGTGGAGAAGATTACAGAGATAGGGAGGGATGTAGGATCTGGAAGAGTTTAAAGAGATAGGGAGTGGTGTAGGGGGTGGAGGAGGCCACAGAAAGAGGAGAGGGTTATGTGCTGGAGGAGGCTACAGGGAGAGGGAGGGGTGTAGGGGCTGGAGGAGGTTACAGAGATAGGAAAGGTTGTAGGGGCTGGAGGTGTTCACAGAGATAGGGTGTGGTGTAGCGGCTGGAGGTGTTAACAGAGATAGCGAGGTTTGTAGTGGCTGGAAGACGTTACAGAGATAGGGAGGGTTGTAGGGGCTGGAGAAGGTTACAGATATCGGGACGTTTGTAGTGTCTGGAGGAGGTTACAGAAATAGGGAGGGTTGTAGGGGCTCTGAGGAGGTAACAGAGATAGTGAGGGGTGTAGGGTCTGGAGGAGGTTACAGAGATGGGGATATTTGTAGGTGCTGGACGAGGTTACAGAGATAGGGAGTGTTGTAGGGGCTGGAGGAGGTTACAGAAATAGGGAGGGGTGTAGGGGCTGGAGGAGGTTACGTAAATAGAGAGGTTTGTAGTGTCAGGAGGATGTTACAGAGATAGGGAGGGTTGTAGGGGCTGGAGAAGGTTATAGAGATAGGGAGGTTTGTAGGGGCTGGAGGAGATTAGAGAGATAGGGAGGGTCGTAGTGGCTGGAGAAGTTTGCAGAGATAGGGAGTGTCGTAGGGGCTCCAAGGAGGTTACAGAGATAGGGAGGTCTATTGGTGCTGGAGGAGCTTACAGAGATAGGGAGGGCTGTAGCTGCTTGAGGAGGTCACAGCGATAGGGACGGGTGTAGGGGTTGGAGGATGTTACAGAGATAGGGACGGGTGTAGGGGTTGGAGGATGTTACAGAGATAGGGAGGTGTGTAGGTGGCTGAAGGTGGTTACAGAGAAAGGGAGGGGTGTAGGGGCTCGAGGAGTTTACAGAGATACAGAGGGATGTAGCATCTGGAGGAGTTTACAGAGTTATGGAGTGTAGTGGCTGGAGGAGATTACAGAAAAAAGAGAGTGGTAGGTGCTGGAGGAGGTTACAGAGATAGGGAGTGTTGTAGGGAGTGGAAGAGTTTACAGAGATCAGGAGGGTTTTTGGGAGTGGAGGAGTTTACAGAGATATTGAGGGGTGTAGGGGCTGGAGGTGATTATAGAGATATAGACGGTTGTAGGTTGCTGTAGGTGGTTACAGCGATAAGGAGGGTTGTCGGGGCAGGGGTATTTACAGAGATAGGGAGGGATGTAGGGGCTGGAGGAGGTTCCAGAGATCGGGTGGGATGTAGGGGCTGGAGGTGTTTACAGAGATAGGGAGTTTTGTAGGGGCTGGAGGATATTACAGATATCGGGAGGGTTGTAGGGGCTCCGAGGAGGTAACAGAGATAGTGAGGGGTGTAGCTGCTTGAGGAGGGTGCAGAGATAGCGAGGGTTGTAATGGCTGGAGGAGGTTACAGAGATAGGGAGTGGTGTTGCGGCTGGAGGAGTTAACAGACATAGCGAGATTTGTAAGTTCTGGAGGATGTTAGAGAGAGAGGGAGGGTTGTAGGGGCTGTAGAAGTTTACAGAGAAAGCGAGTGTTGTAGGGGCTGGAGAAGTTTACAGAGATAGTGAGGTTTGTAGGGGCTGGAGGAGGTTTGAGAGATAGGGAGGGTCGTAGTGGCTGGAGAAGGTTGCAGAGATAGGGAGGGTTGTATGGGCTCCAAGCAGGTAACAAAGATAGGGAGGTCTGTTGGTGCGGGAGGAGGTTACAGAGATAGGGAGGGGTGTAGCTGCTTGAGGAGGTCACAGAGATAGGGATGGGTGTAGGGGCTGAAGGATATTAGAGATATAGGGAGATTTGTAGCGGCTGGATGAGGTTACAGAGATAGGAAGGGTTGTAGGGGATGGAGGAGGTTACAATGATAGGGAGGTGTGTAGGTGCTGGATGAGGTTACAGAAATAGGGAGGGTTGTAGGGGATGGAGGAGGTTACAGAGATAGGGAAGTTTGTAGGGAGTGGAAGAGTTTATAGATATAGGGAGGGGTGTAGGGGCTGTTGGTGATTACAGAGATACACAAGGTTGTACATGGCTGTAGGTGGTTACAGAGATAGGGATATGTGTCGGGGCTGGAGGAGGTTACAGGATATGGATGTTTGTAGGGGCTGGAGGAGGTTACAGAGATAGGGAGTGTTATAGTGAGTGGAGTTGGTTACAGAGATAGGGCTGTTTGTAAGGGTTGGAGAATGTTACAGAAATAGGGAGCATTGTGGGGTCTGGAGGTGGTTACAGAGATTGGAAGATTTGTAGGGGCTGGTCGAGGTAACAGAGATAGGGTGGGGTGCAGGGGCTGGAGGAGGTTATAGAGATCGGGAGGTGTGTAGGGTCTGAAGGTGGTTACAGAGATAGTGAGTGTTGTAGTGGCTGGAGGAGCTTACAGAGATAAGGAGGTTTGTCGGTGTTGGAGGAGGTTACAGAGATAGGGAGTTTGTAGGGTCTGGAGGAGGTTACAGAGATAGGGAGGTTGTAGGGTCTGGAGAGGTTTGCAGAAATAGGAAGGGTTGTAGGGGCTCCGAGGCGGTAACAGAGATAGTGAGGAGTGTAGCTGCTTGAGGAAGTTACAGAGATAGGGACATTTGTAGGGGCTGGACGAGGTTACAGAGATAGGGAGGGGTGTAGCGGCTGGAGGATGTTACAGAGATAGTTACATTTGTAGGGGCTGGAGGAGGTTACAGAGATCGGGAGGGGTGTAGGGGCTGGAGGAGGTTACAGGGAAAGGGATGGGTGTAGTGTCTGGTGGTGGTTACAGAGATATTGAGGCTTGTAGTAGCTGGGGGAGCTTACAGTGATAGGGAGGTTTGTCGGGGCTGGAAGACGTTACAGAGATCGGGAGGGTTGAAGTGAGTGGAGGCATTTATAGAGATAGGGAGGAGTGTAGGGGTTGTAGGAGATTACAGAGATAGGGAGGGGTGTAGGCGGCTGGAGGTTGTTATAGAGATAGGGATGGGTGTAGCGGCTGGAGGAGTTTATAGAGATAGGGAGGGATGTAGGATCTGGAGGAGTTTTAAGAAATAGGGAGGGTTGTAGGGGCTCCGAGGAGGTAACATAGATAGTGAGGTGTGTAGCGGCTGGAGGAGTTAACAGAGATAGCGAGGTTTGTAGGGGCTGGAGGATGTTACAGAGAGAGGGAAGGTTGTAGGGGTTGGAGAAGTTTACAGAGATAGGGAGGTTTGTAGGGGCTGGAGGAGGTTAGGGAGAATGGGAGGGACGTAGGGGCTCCAAGGAGGTTACAGCGATAGGGAGGTTTGTTGGTGCTGGAGGAGGTTACGGAGATAGTGAGGTTTGTTGGTGCTGGAAGAGGTTACAGAGATAGTGAGGGGTGTAGCTGCTTGAGGAGGTCATAGAGATAGGGAGGGGTGTAGTGGCTGGAGTATGTTATACATATAGGTAGATTTGTAGGTGCAGGAGGAGGTTACAGAGATAGGGAGGTGTGAAGGGGCTGGAGGAGGTTATAGAGATAGGGAGGGGTGTAGGGGCTGGAGGACGTTACAGGGATAAGGATGGTTGTAGGCTCTGGAGGTTGTTACATAGATAGTGAGGGTTGTAGTGGCCTAAGGAAATTACAGTGATAGGGAGGGGTGTAGGTGGCTGGTGTTGGTTATAGTGATAGGGAGGGGTGTAGGAGCTGGAGGGGTTTACAGAGATAGGGAGTTGTCTAGTGGCTGGAGGAGGTTACTGAAAAAACAGAGAGGTAGGTACTGGAGTATGTTATACATATAGGTAGATTTGTAGGTGCAGGATGAGGTTACAGAGATAGGGAGGTGTGTAGGGGCTGGAGGAGGTTACAGAGATAGGGAGGGGTGTAGGGGCTGGAGGAGGTTGCAGGGATAGGGATGGTTGTAGGCTCTGGAGGTGGTTACAGACATAGTGAGGGTTGTAGTGACCTAAGGAAATTACAGAGATAGGGAGGGGTGTAGGTGGCTGGTGGTGGTTATAGTGATAGGGAGGGGTGTAGGAGCTGGAGGAGTTTACAGAGATAGGGAGTTGTCTAGTGGCTGGAAGAAGTTATTGAAAAAACAGAGAGGTAGGTGCTGGAGGAGGTTACAGAGATAGGGCTGGGTGTAGGGGCTTGAGGAGGTTACAGAGTTAGGGAGGGGTATAGGGGCTGGAGGAGGTTACAGAGATAGGGCGGGGTGTAGGGGCTGGAGGAGGTTACAGAGTTAGGGAGGGGTGTAGGGGCTGGAGGAGGTTACAGAGATAGGGAGAGTTGTAGTGAGTGGCGCTGGTTAAAGAGATAGGGAGTTTTGTAGGGGCTGGAGACGGTTACAGACATAGGGAGCATTGTAGGTGCTGGAAGAGTTTACTGAGATAGGGAGTTGTCTAGTGGCTGGAGGAGGTTAGTGAAAAAACAGAGGAGTAGGTGCTGGAGGAGGTTACAGAGATAGGGCTGAGTGTAGGGGCTGGAGGGGGTTACAGAGATAGGGAGGGGTGTAGGGGCTGGGGGAGTTTACAGAGATAAGGAGTTGTCTAGTGGCTGGAAGAGGTTACTGAAAAAACAGAGGGGTAGTTGCTGGAGGAGGTTACAGAGATAGGGCTGGGTGTAGGGGCTGGAGGAGGTTACAGAGGTAGGGAGGTGTGTAGGTGCTGGAGGAGGTTACAGAGATAGGGAGAGTTGTAGTGAGTGGAGCTGGTTAAAGAGATAGGGAGGTTTGTAGGGGCTGGAGGAGGTTACAGAGATAGGGTGGGGTGTATGTGCTGGAGGAGGTTACAGAGATAGGGTGGGGTGTAGGTGCTGGAGGAGGTTACAGAGATCGGGAGGTTTGTCGGGGCTGGAGGAGGTTACATAGATCGGGAGGGTTGTAGTGAGTGGAGGAGTTTACAGAGATAGGGAGTGTTGTAGGGGCTAGAGGAGTTTACAGAAATAGGGATGGTTGTATTGAGTGGAGGAGGTAACAGAGATCGAGACAGGCGTAGGTGCTCGAGGAGGTTACAGAGATCGGGAGGTTTGTCGGGGCTGGAGGAGATTACATAGATCGGGAGGGTTGTAGTGAGTGGAGGAGTTCACAGAGATAGGGAAGGTTGTAGGGAGTGGAGGCGTTTACAAAGATAGATAGGCGTGTAGAGGCTGTGGGTGCATACAGAGATAAACAGGGTTGTAGGTGGCTGGAGGTGGTTACAGAGATAGTGAGGTTTGTAGGAGCTGGAGGATGTTACAGAGATAGGGAGGGTTTTAGGGGCTGGAGAAGTTTACAGAGATAGGAAGTTTTGCATGGGCTGGAGAAGGTTACAGAGATAGGGAGGTTTGTAGGGGCTGGACGAGGTTACAGAGATAGGGAGGGGTGTAGGGGCTGGAGGAGTTTACACGGATAGGGAGGGGTGTAGCGGCTGGAGGAGGTTAAAGAGATATGGATGGGTGTAGGGGCTGGAGGGGTTTACAGAGATAGGGAAGTTTGTAGCGGCTGAAGGAGGTTACAGATATAGGGAATGTTGTAGGTGCTGGATGAGGTTGCACAGATTGGGAGGTTTGTTGGGTCTGGAGGAGGTTACAGGGAGAGGGAGGGGTGTTTGTGCTGGAGGAGGTTACAGAGATAGGGAAGGTGTAGCTGCTGGAGGAGGTTACAGAGATAGGGAGGCGTGTAGGGGCTGGAGGAGGTTACAGGGACAGGGAGTGGTCTAGCGGCTGTAGGAGTTTACAGAGATAGTGAGGTTTGTAGGGTCTGGAGGAGGTTACCGAGATAAGGAGTGTTGTAGTGAGTGGAGGAGTTTACAGAGATCGGGAGGTAGGGAGTGGAGGAGAATATGGAAATATTGAGGGGTGTAGGGGCTGGAGGTTATTACAGCGATAAGGAGGGGTGTTGGGGAAGGAGGAGTTTACAGTGATAGGGAGGGGTGTAGGTGCTGGAGGAGGTTACCGAGATCGGGAGGGATGTAGGGGCTGGAGGAGGTTACAGAGATAGGGAGCGTTGTAGGGTATGGAGGTCATTACAGAGATATTGAGGGTTGTAGTGGCTTGAGGAGGTTACAGAGAAAGGGAGGTTTGTCGGGGCTGGAGGAGGTTACAGAGATCGGGAGGTTTGCAGTGAGTAGAGGAGATTACAGAGATAGGGAGGGTTGGAGGGAATGGAGTTGTTTACAGAGATCCGGAGGGTTCTACGAAGTGCATGCGTTTACAGATATAGGGAGGGGTATATGGGCTGTAGTTGTCTGTAGGTGGTTACAGAGATAGGGAGGGTCGTAGGGGCTCCGAGGAGGTTACAGAAATAGGGAGGTTTGTTGGTGCTGGAGGAGTTTACAGAGATAGTGAGGGGTGTAGCTGCTTGAGGAGGTCACAGAGATAGGGAGGGGTGTAGTGGTTGGAGTATGTTACAGATATAGGTAGATTTGTAGGGCTGGATGAGGTTACAGAGATCGGGAGGGTTGTAGTGAGTGGAAGAAGTTACAGAGATAGGGATGGTTGTAGGCTCTGGAGGTGATTACAGAGATATTGAGGGTTGTAGTGGCTGGAGGAGCTTACAGAGATAGGGAGGTTTGTCGGGGCTGGAAAAGGTTACAGAGATCGGGTGGGTTTTAGGGAGTGGAGCTGTTTACAGAGATCGGGAGGGTTCTAGGGAGTGGAGGCGTTTACAGAGATAGGGAGGGGTGTATGGGCTGTAGGAGATTACAGAGATAGGGTGGGGTGTAGGTGGCTGGAGGTGGTTGTAGAGATAGGGAGTGTTGGAGTGGCTGGAGGATTTTACAGATATAGGGAGGTTTGTAGGGGCTGGAGGAGGTTACAGAGATAGGGAGGGTTGTAGGGCCTGGAGGATGTTACAGAGATAGGAGGCTTTTTATGGGCTGGAGAAGTTTACAGAGATAAGGAGTTTTTTAGGGGCTGGAGGAGGTTACAGAGATAGGGAGGGGTGTAGGAGTAGGAGGAGGTTACAGAGATAGGGGGATTTGTAAGTGCTGGACGAGGTTACAGAGATAGGGAGGGTTGTAAGTGAATGGAGTAGGTTAAAGAGATAGGGAGGGTGTAGGGGCTGGCGGAGATGACATAGATAGGGAGGGGTGTAGGGGCTGGAGGAGTTTACACAGATAGGGAGGGGTGTAACTGCTGGAGGAGGTTACAGAATTAGGGATGGGTGTAGCGGCTGGAGGAGGTTACAGAGCTAGCCTGGTTTGTAGCGGCTGAAGGAGGTTACAGACATAGGGAGCGTTGTAGGTGCTGGAGGAGGTTGCACAGATTGGGAGGTTTGTTGGGTCTGGAGGAGGTTACAGGGATAGGAAGGGGTGTTGGTGCTGGAGGAGGTTACTGAGCTAGGGAAGGGTGTAGCTGCTGGAGGAGGTTACAGAGATAGGGTTGGGTGTAGGGGCTGGATGAATTTACAGAGATAGTGAGCTTTGTAGTGGCTGGACGAGGTTACAGGGATAGGGAGCGTGTAGGTGGCTGAATGTTGTTACAGAGATGGAGAGGGCTGTAGGTGCTGGAGGAGGCTACAGCGATAAGGATGGTTGTAGGGGCTGGAGGAGGTTACAGAAATAAGGAGGGTTGTAGTGAGTGGAGGAGGTTAAAGAGATAGGGAGGGGGCAGGGGCTGGCGGAGGTTACAGAGATAGGGAGGGGTGTAACGGCTGGAGGAGGTTACAGAGTTAGGGATGGGTGTAGGGGCTGGAGGAGGTTACAGACATAGTGAGCGTTGTAGGTGCTGGAGGAGCTTGCACAGATTGGGAGATTTGCAGGGGCTGGAGGAGGTTACAGAGATAGGGAGGGTTGTAGTGAGTGGAGGAAGTTCAAGAGATAGGGAGGGTGTAGGTGCTGGCGGAGGTTACAGAGATTGGGAGGGTTGTAGGGAGTGGAGGAGATTACGGAAATATTGAGGGGTGTAGGGGCTGGAGGTGATTACAGAGATAGGGAGGTTTGTCGGGTTGGAGGAGGTTACAGAGATCAGGATGGTTGTAGTGAGTGGACGAGTTTGCAGAGATAGGGAGCGTTGGAGGGAGTGGAGGTGTTTACAGAGATCGGGAGGGTTCTACGAAGTGTAGGCGTTTACAGATATAGGGAGGGGTGAAGGGGCTGTGGGTGATTACAGAGATACACAAGGTTGTAGATGTCTGTAGGTGGTTACAGAGATAGGGATGGGTGTAGGTGCTTTAGGAGATTACAGAGATAGGGAGGGGTGTAGGTGGCTGGATGTTGTTACAGAGATGGAGAGGGCTGTAGGTGCTGGAGGAGGCTACAGCGATAGGGATGTTGTAGGGGCTGGAGGAGGTTACAGAAATAGGGAGGGTTACAGAAATAGGGAGGGTTGTAGTGAGTGGAGGAGGTTAAATAGATGGGGAGGGGGTAGGGGCTGGAGTACGTTACAGAGATAGCAGGTTTGTAGCGGCTGAAGGAGGTTACAGGCATAGTGAGAGTTGTAGGTGCTGGAGGAAGTTGCACAGATTGGGAGATTTGTTGGGTCTGCAGGAGGTTACAGGGATAGGGAGGGTTGTTGGTGCTGGAGGAGGTTACAGAGATAGGGAAGGGTTTAGCTGCTGGAGGAGGTTACAGAGATGGGGAGGGCTGTCGGGGCTGAATGATTTTATAGAGATAGTGAGTTTTGTCGGGGCTGGACGAGGTTAAAGAGATAGGGAGGCGTGTAGGGGCTGGAGGAGGTTACAGAGACAGGGAGTGGTCTAGCGGCTAGAGGAGTTTACAGAGATAGTGAGCCTTGTAGGGGCTGGAGGAGGTTACAGAGATAGGGAGTATTGTAGTGAGTGGAGGAGTTTACAGAGATCGGGAGGGTTGTAGGGAGTGGAGTCGAATACGGAAATATTAAGGGGTGTAGGAGCTGGAGGTTATTACAGAAATAGGGAGGGTTGTAGGTGGCTGGAGGTTGTTACAGAGATATGGAGGGGTGTAGGGTAAGGAGGAGTTTACAGTGATAGAGAGGGATGTAGGGGCTGGAGGAGGTTCCAGGGATCGGGAGGGGTGTAGGGGCTGGAAGACGTTACAGAGATAGGGAGGGTTGTAGGGTCTGGAGGTCGTTACAGAGATATTGAGTGTTGTGATGGCTTGAGGAGGTTACAGAGATAGGGAGGTTTGTCGGGGCTGGAGGAGGTTACAGAGATCGGGAGGGTTGCAGTGAGTGGAGGAGTTTACAGAGATAGGGAGGGTGGGAGGGAATGGAGGTGTTTACAGAGATCCGGAGGGTTCTCCGAAGTGGATGCATTTACAGATATAGGGAGGGGTGTATGGGCTGTGGGAGATTACAGAGATACACAAGTTTGTAGGTTTCTGTAGGTGGTTACAGAGCTAGGGATGTGTTTAGGGGCTGTAGGAGATTACAGAGATAGGGAGGGGTGTAGGTGGCTGGATGTTGTTACAGAGATGGAGAATGGTGTAGGTGCTGGAGGAGTTTACAGAGATAGGGAGAGATGTATGATCTGGAAGAGTTTAAAGAGATAGGGAGTGGTGTAGAGGCTGGAGGAGGTTACAGAAATATGAGAGAGGTATGTGCTGGAGGAGGCTACAGCGATAGGGAGGGGTGTAGGGGCTAGAGGAGGATACAGAGGTAGGGAGGGTTGTCGTGGCTGGAGAATGTTACAGAGATCGGGACGTTTGTAGTGCCTGGAGGAGGTTACAGAGATAGGAGGGTTGTAGGGGCTCCGAGAATGTAACAGAGATAGTGAGGGGTGTAGCTGCTTGAGGAGGTTACAGAGATAGCGAGGGGTGTAGGGGATGGAGGAGGTTACAGAGATAGGGATATTTGTAGGGGCTGGAGGAGGTTACAGAGATAGGGAGGGTTGTAGGGGCTGGAGGAGTACCGAAATAGGGATGGGTGTAGGGGCTGGAGAAGGTTACAGAGATAAGGAGGGTTGTAGGGGCTGGAGGAGGTTAGGGAGATAGGGAGGGTCGTAGGGGCTCCGAGGAGGTTACAGAAATAGGGAGGTATGTTGGTGCTGGAGGATGTTACAGAGATAGTGAGGGCTGTAGCTGCTTGAGGAGGTCACAGAGATAGGGAGGGATGTAGTGGCTGGAGTATGTTACAGATATAGGTAGATTTGTAGGGGCTGGATGAGGTTACAGAGATAGGGAGGGTTGTAGTGAGTGGAAGAAGTTACACAGATAGGGAGGGGTGTAGGGGCTGGAAGAGGTTACAGAGATCAGGAGGGTTGCAGTGAGTGGAGGTGTTTACAGAGATCGGGAGGGGTGTATGGGCTGTAGGAGATTACAGAGATAGGGTGGGGTGTAGATGGCTGGAGGTTGTTACAGAGATAGGGAGGGGTGTAGGATACGGAGGTGGTTACAGAGATAGTGAGTGTTGGAGTGGCTGGAGGAGCTTACAGCGATAGGGAGGTTTGTAGGGGCTGGAGGAGGTTACAGAGCTAGGGTGGGGTGTATGTGCTGGAGGAGGTTACAGAGATAGGGTGGGGTGTATGTGCTGGAGGAGGTTACAGAGATAGGGTGGGGTGTAGGGGCTGGATGATTTTACAGAGATAGTGAGTTTTGTAGGGGCTGGAGGAGGTTGCACAGATTGGGTGGTTTGTTGGGTCTGGAGGAGGTTACAGGGATAGGGAGGTGTATGTGCTGGAGGAAGTTACAGAGATAAGGAAGGGTGTAGCTGCTGGAGGAGATTACAGAGATAGGGAGGGGTGTAGGGGCTGGATGATTTTACAGAGACAGTGAGTTTTGTAGGGGATGGACGAGGTTACAGAGATAGGGAAGGTTGTAGGGTCTGGAGGAGGTTACAGAGATATTGAGGGGAGTAGGGGCTGGAGGAATTTACACAGATAGGGATGGGGGTAGGGGCTGGAGGAGGTTACAGAGATAGGGATGGGTGTAGGGGCTGGAGGAGGTAACAGAGATACAGAGTTTTGTAGCAGCTGAAGGAGGTTACAGACATAGTGAGCGTTGTCGGTGCTGGAGGAGGTTGCACAGATTGGGAGATTTGTTGGGTCTGGAGGAGGTTACAGGGATAGGGAGGGTTGTTGATGCTGGAGGAGGTTACAGAGGTAGGGAGTTTTGTAGGGGCTGGAGGAGTTTACAGAGATAGTGAGGTTTGTAGGAGCTGGAGGAGGTTACAGAGATAGAGAGTGTTGTAGAGAGTGGAGGATTTTACAGAGATAGGGAGGGTTGTAGGGACTGGAGGAGATTACGGAAATATTGAGGGGTGTAGGGGGTGGAGGTGATTACAGAAATCGAGAGGGTTGTAGGTGTCTGGAGGTGGTTACAGCGATAAGGAGGGGTGTAGGGGCAGGAGGAGTTCACTGTGATAGGGATGGGTGTAGGGGCTGGAGAAGGTTACAGAGATAGGGAGGGTTGTAGGGTCTGGAGGTCGTTTAAGATATATTGAGGGTTGTTGTGGCTTGAGGAGATTACAGAGATATGGATGTTTGTCGGGGCTGGAGGAGTTTACAGAAATCGGGAGGGTTGTAGTGAGTGGACGAGTTTCCAGAGATAGGGAGGTTTGGAGGGAGTGGAGGTGTTTACAGAGATCGGAAGGGTTGTACGAATTGTAGGCGTTTACAGATATAGGGAAGGGTGAAGGGGCTGTGGGTGATTACAGAGATACACAAGGTTGTAGGTGTCTGTAGGTGGTTACAGAGATTGGGATGGGTGTAGGTGGCTGGATGTTTTTACAGAGATGGAGAGGGGTGTAGGGGCTGGAGGAGTTTACAGAGATAGGGAGGGATGTATGATCTGGAAGAGTTCAAAGAGATAGGGAGTGGTGTAGAGGCTGGAGAAAGTTACAGAAACATGAGAGAGGTATGTGCTGGAGGAGGCTACAGAGATAGGGATGGTTGTCGGGGCTGGAGAATGTTACAGAGATAGGTAGTGTTGTTGGGGCTGGAGAATGTTACAGAGATCGGGACTTTTGTAGTGCCTGGAGGAGATTACAGAGATAGGGAGGGGTGTAGGGGCTGGAGGATTTTACAGAGATAGGGACGGATGAAGTGTCTGGAGGAGTTTAAAGAGATAAGGTGTTATGGAGGAGGTTACGGAAACAAGAGAGGGGTAGATACTGGAGGAGGCTACAGAGATAGGGAGGGGTGTAGGGGCCAGAGGAGTTTACAGAGATAGGGTGTGGTGTAGTGGCTGGAGGAGTTAACAGAGATAGCGAGGTTTGAAGTGGCTGGAGGATATTACTGAGATAGGGAGGGTAGTAGGGGCTGGAGAAGTTTAAAGAAATAGGAAGGTTTGTAGGGGGTCCGAGGAGGTAACAGAGATAGTGAAGTGTGTACCTGCTTGAGGAGGTTACAGAGATGGGGGGGTGTGTAGGGATTGTAGCAGGTTACAGAAATGGGGAGATTTGTAGGGGCTGGATGAGTTTACAGCGATAGGGAGGGTTGTAGTGTGTGGAGGATTTTACAGAGATTGGGAGGGGTGTAGGTGGCTGGAGTTTGTTACAGAGATAGGGAGGCGTGAAGGGGCTGGAGGAGTTTACAGAAATAGGGAGGCTTGTAGGGTTTGGATGAGTTTACAGGGATAGGGAGTGGTGTAGGGGCTGGAGAAGGTTACAGAAACAAGAGAGGGGTAGGTGCTGGAGGAGGTTACAGAGATAAGGATGGGTGTAGGGGCTGGAGGAGGTTACAGTGATAGGGTGTGGTGTAGCGGCTGGAGCAGTTAACAGATATAGCGAGTTTTGTAGGGGCTGGAGGATGTTACAGAGATAGAGTGGGTTGTAGGAGATGGAGAAGATTACAGAGATAGGGAGGGTTGTAGGGGCTCCAAGGAGGTTACAGAGATAGGGAGGGGTTTAGGTGCTGGAGGAATTTACAAAGATAGGGAGGGGTGTAGATGCTTGAGGAGGTAACAGAGGTTACAAAAATAGGGAGGATTTTAGTGAGTGGAGGAGCTTACAGAGACAGGGAGAGGTGTACGGGCTGGAGGAGGTTACAGAGATAGGGAGGGTTGTAGGGGCTGGAGGAGTTTACAAAAATAGGGAGGGTTGTAGTGAGTGGAGGAGGTTAGAGAGATAGGGAGGGGTGTAGGGGCTGGAGGTGGTTACAAAAATAAGGAGGATTTTAGTGAGTGGAGGAGCTTACAGAGATAGGGAGGGGTTACGGGCTGGAGGAGGTTACAGAGATAGGGATGGGTGTAGGGGCTGGAGGAGTTTACAAAAAATAGGGAGGGGTGTAGTGAGTGGAGGAGGTTAGAGAGATAGGGAGGGGTGTAGGGTCTGGAGGAGCTTACAGAGATAGAGATGGATGTAGGGACTGGAGGAGTTTACAGAGATACGTTGGTTTGTAGCGGATGAAGGAGGTTACAGACATAGGGAGCGTTGTAGGTGCTGGAGGAGGTTGCAGAGATTGGGAGGTTTGTATGGGCTGGAGGAGGTTACAGGGATATGGAGTGGTGTAGCGGATGGAGGAGTGTACAGAGATAGGGAGTGGTGTAGCTGCTGGAGTAGGTGACCGAGATAGGGAGGGGTGTAGGGGCTGGAGGAGGTTCCAGAGATAGTGAATGGTGTAGCGGAGGGAGGAGTTTACAGAGATAGGGAGGTTTGTAGGGGCTGGAGAAGGTGACAGAGATAGGGAGTGTTGTAGGGGCTGGAGGAGGTTACAGAGAAAGGGAGTGTTGTAGCGAGTGGCGTTGGTTACAGGGATAGGGAGGTTTGTAGGGGCTGAAGGCGGTTACAGAAATAGGGAGGGTTGTTGTGTGTGGAGGAGGTTACAGAGATCGGGAGTGGTGTAGGGGCTGGAGGATGTTACAGAGATGGGGAGGGGTGTAGGGTCTGGAGGTGGTTACAGAGATCGGGTTGGGTTGTAGTGAGTGGAGGAGTTTACAGAGATCAGGAGAATTGTAGGGAGTTTGCAGAGATAGGGAGGTGTGTAGGGGCTGTGCGTGATTACAGAGATACTCAGGGTTGTAGGTGGCTGGAGTTGGTTACAGAGATAGGGAGGGGTGTAGGGGCTTGATGAGTTTACAGATAGGGAGGGATGTAGCATCTGGAGGAGTTTATCGAGATAGGGAGGTTTGTAGGGGCTGGAGGAGGTGGCAGAGATAGGGAGGGTTGTAGGGGCTGGAGGAGGTTACAGAGATAGGGAGGGTTGTAGGGGCTGGAGGAGGTTATAGAGATAGGGAGGTTTGTAGGGGCTGGCGGAGGTGACAGAGATGGGGACTGGTGATGCGGCTGGAGGAATTAACAGAGATAGCGATGTTTGAATGGGCTGGAGGATGTAATAGAGGTAGGGAGGGTTGTAGGGGTTGGAAAAGTTTACAGAGATAGGGAGGTTTGTAGGGGCTGGAGGAGGTTAGAGAGATAGGGACGGTTGTAGGGGCTGGAGAAGGTTGCAGAGATAGGGAGGGTCGTAGGGGCTCTGAGGAGGTTACAAAGATATGGAGGTGTGTTGGTGCTGTAGGAGGAAACAGTGATAGGGAGGGGTGTAGCTGCTTGAGGAGGTTACAGAGATAGGGAGGGGTGTAGGGGCTGGAGGATGTTACAGAGATAGGGAGAGGTGTAGGGGATGGTGGAGGTTACAGACATAGGGAAATTTGTAGTGGCTGGACGAGGTTACAGAGATAGGGAGGAGTGTAGGGGAATATGGAGGTTACATAGATAGGGAGGAGTGTAGGGGCTGGAGGAGGTTACAGGGATAGGGATGGGTGTAGGGGCTGGAGGAGGTTACAGAGATAGGGAGTTTTATAGCGGCTGATAGAGGTTACAGACATAGGGAGTGTTGTAGGTACTGGAGGTGGTTGCATAGATTGGGAGGTTTGTAGGGGCTGCTGGAGGTTACAGGAATAGGGAGGGGTGTAGGGGCTGGAGGAGATTACAGAGATAGGGAGGGGTGTAAGGGCTGGAGGATGTTACAGAGATAGAAAGGGGTGCAGGGGCTGGAGGTGGTTACAGAGATAGGGAGTAGTGTAGGTGACTGGAGGAGTTTACAGAGATAGGGAGGGGTGTAGGGGCTGGATGAAATTGCAGAGATCGGGACGGGAGTAGTGGCTGGAGGAGGATAGATAGATACAGAGGGGGGTAGGGGCTGGAGGAGGTTACAGATATAGGGAGGTGTGTAGGGGCTGGAGGAGGTTAGAGAGATGGGGATGGGTGTAGGGGCTGGAGGAGGTTACAGAGATCGGGAGTGGTGAAGGTGCTGGAGGAGTTTACAGGGATAGGGAGGTTTGTAGGGGCTGGAGGAGTTAGCAGAGATAGAGAGGTGTGAAAGGGCTGCAGGAGGTTACAGAGATATGGAGGATTGTAGTGAGTGGAGGAGGTTACAGAGACAGGGAGGTGTGTAGGGGCTGGAGGATGTTACAGAGATAGGGAGGGATGTAGAGGCTAGATGAGTTTCCAGAGATAGGGAGGGGTGTAGGGGCTGGAGGAGGTCACAGAGATAGGGATGGGCGTAGGGGCTGGAGGAGGTGACAGAGATAGGGATTTTTGTAGCGGCTGAAGGAGGTTACAGACATAGGGAGCGCTGTAGGTGCTGGAGGAGGTTGCAGAGATTGGGAGGGGTGTAGGGGCTGGAGGAGGTTAAAGAGATATGGAGATTTGTAGGGGCTAGACGAGGTTACAGAAATAGGGAGGTTTGTAGTGGCTGGAGGAGGTTACGGAAATAGGAAGGGTTGTAGTGAGTGGAGGAGGTTACAGAGGTAGAGAGGCGTGTAGGGGTTGGAGGAGGTTAGAGATATAGGGAGATTTGTAGTGGCTGGACGAGGTTACAAAGATAGGGAGTGTTGCAGGGGCTGGATGAGGTTACAGACATCGGGAGTTTTGTAGTGAGTGCAGGTGGTTACAGAGATTGGGAGGGATCTATTTGGCTGAAGGTGGTTACAGACATAGGGAGCTTTTTAGGGGCTGGAGTAGGTTAAAGAGATAGGGAGGGGTGTAGGGGCTGGTGGAGGTTACATAGATAAGGTGTGTTATATGGGCTGGAGGAGGTTACAGAGATAGGGAGGGGTGTATGGGCTGGTGGAGGTTACAGAGAATGGAAGGGGTGTAGTTGGCTGGAGGTGTTTACAGAGATAGGGAGGGTTCTAGTGGATGGAGGAGGATACACAGTTAAGGAGGGGTTAGGGGGTGTAGGAGGTGACAGAGATAGGTATATTTGTAGTGGCTGAAGAAGGTTAAAGACATAGGGAGCACTGTAGTTGCTGGAGGAGGTTGCAGAGATTGGGAGGGGTGTAGGGACTGGAGGAGGTTACAGAGATAGGGAGGGTTGTACTGGCTGGAGGAGGTTACCGAGATAGCGAGGGTTGTCGGGAGTGGAGGAATTTACAGAGATAGGGAGGGGTGTGTCAGCTTGAGGAGATTACAGAGATAGGGAGGGGTGTAGGGGCTGGATGAATTTACAGAGATCGGTAGGGGTGTAGTGGCTGGAGGAGCTTACAGAAATAGGGAGGGGGTAGGGGCTGGAGGAGGTTACAGAGATAGAGAGGTGTGTAGGGGCTGAAGAAGGTTACAGAGATAGGGAGGGGTGTAGGGGCTGGAGGAGGTTACAGAGATAGGGAGTTTTGTTTGGGTTTTAGGTGATTACAGAGATAGGGAGGGGCATATTTGGCTGAAGGTGGTTACAGACATAGGGAGCTTTTTAGAGGCTGGAGGAGGTTAAAGAGATAGTGAGGGGTGTAGGGGCTGGAGGAGGTTACAGAGATAGGGTGTGTTGTATGGGCTGGAGGAGGTTACAGCGATAGGATGTGTTTTAGAGGCTGGAGGAGATTACAGAGAGTGGAAGGGGTGTAGTTGTCTGGAGGTGTTTACAGAGATAGGGAGGGGTCCAGTGGCTGGTGGAGGATACACAGATAAGGAGGGTTTAGGGGCTGTAGGAGGTTACAGAGGTAGGGAGGTTGTAAGGGGCTGCAGGAGGTGACAGAGATATGGAGGGTTGTAGGGGCTGGAGGATGTTGCAGAGAAAAGGAGGGTTGTAGGGGCTAGTGGAGGTTACAGAGATAGGGAGGGGTTTATGGGCTGGTGGAGGTTACAGAGTTAGGGAGGGATGTAGGGGTTGGAGGAGGTTACAGAGATAGGGAGTGGTGAAGGTGCTGGAGGAGTTTACTGCGTTTGGGAGGTTTGTAGGGGCTGGAGGAGGTTACACATATAGGGAGGGTTGAATGGGCTGGAGGATGTTACAGAGATAGGGAGGGGTGTAGTGTCTGGAGGAGGTTAAAGAGATATGGAGATTTTTAGTGGTTGGAGGAGGTTACAGAGATAGGGAGGAGTGTAGGGGCTGGAGGAGGTTACCGAGATAGCGAGGGTTGTCGGGAGTGGAGGAGTTTACAGAGATAGGAAGGGGTGTATCGGCTTGAGAGATTACAGAGATAGGGAGGGGTGTAGGGACTGGACGAATTTACAGAGATCGGTAGGGGTGTAGTGGCTGGAGGAGGTTACAGAAATAGGGAGAGGGGTAGCGGCTGGAGGAGGTTACAGAGATAGAGAGGAGTGTAGGGGCTGAAGAAAGTTACAGAGATAGGTAGGGGTGTAGGGTCTGGAGGAGGTTACAGAGATAGGGAGGGGGTAGGGGCTGGAGGAGGTTACACAGATAGGGAGGTGTGTAGGGGCTGGAGGAGGTTACAGAGATAGGGAGTGTTGTATGGGCTGTAGGTGGTTACAGAGATAGGGAGGGGTGTATTTGGCTGAAGGTTTTTCCAGACATAGGGAGCTTTTTAGGGGCTGGAGGAGGTTAAAGAGATAGGGAGGGGTGTAGGGGCTGGAGGAGGTTACAGAGATAGGGAGGGGTGTAGGGGCCGGAAGAGGTTACAGAGATAGGGAGTGGTGAAGGTGCTGGAGGAGATTACTGCGTTTGGGAGGTTTGTAGGGGCTGGAGTAGATAACAGAGATAGGGATGGATGTAGGGGCTGGAGGTGGTTACAGAGAGCGGGAGGCGTGTAGGTTGGCTGGAGGAGGTTAAAGAAATATGGAGGGTTGTAGTGAGTGGAGAAGGTTACAGAAATAGGGAGGTCTGTAGGGCCTGGAAGATGTTTCAGAGATAGGGAGGGTTGTCGGGGCTGGAGGAGGTTACAGAGATAGGGAGGGGTGTAGGGGCTGGAGGAAGTTACAGAGATAGGGAGGGGTGTAGGGACTAGAGGAGGTTACAGAGATAGGGAGGGGTGTAGGGGCTGGAGGAGGTTACAGAGATAGAGAGGGGTATAGGGACTGGAGGAGGTTACATATATAGGGTGGGTTGTAGTGAGTGGAGGGGATTACAGCGATAGCAAGTGTTGTAGGGGCTGGAAGAGTTTACACAGATAGGGAGGGATGGATAGGCTGCAGGAGTTTACAACGATACAGAGGTATTTAGGGGCTGGAGGAGGTTACTGAGATAGTGTGGGATGTTGGTGCTGGATAGGGTAACAGAGGTAGAGAAGGGTGTAGGGGTTGGAGGAGGTTAGAGAGATAGGGAGGGGTGTAGGGACTGGAGGATGTTACAGAGATAGGGATGGTTATAGGGGCTTGAGGAGGTTACAGAGATAGGGAGGGGTGTAGGGACTAGAGGAGGTTACAGATATTGGGAGTGGTGTAGGTGGTTAGAGGTGGTTACAGAGATAGGGAGTTGTGTAGAGGCTGGAGGACGTTGCAGAGATAAGGAGTTTTGTAGGGGCTGGAGGATTTTACAGAGATAGGGCTATTTGTACTGTGTGGAGATGGTTACAGAGATAGGGAGTGTTTTAGGGGCTGGAGGATGTTACAGATATTGCGAGTGGTGTAGGGTCTGGAGGTGGTTACGGAAATAGTCAGGGTTGTAGTGGCTGGACGAGGTTACAGAGATCGGGAGTTTTGTAGTGAGAGCAGGAGGTTACAGAGATAGGGAGTGTTGTAGGGAGTGGAGTATGTTACAGTGATTGGGAGGGTTGTAGTGAATAGAGGAAGTTACAGAGATAGGGAGGGGTGTATTTGGCTGGAGGTGGTTACAGAGATAGGGAGGTTTAAAGGGGCTGGAGGAGGTTACAGAGATAGGGAATGGTGTAGGGTCCAGAGGAGGTTACAGTGATAGGGAGGGTTGTAGGTGACTGGAGGTGGTTACAGTGATAGAGAGGGATGTTGGTGCTGGAGAGGGTAACAGTGGTAGAGAGTGTGTAGGGGTTGGAGGAGGTTAGAGAGATAGGGAGGGGTGTAGGGGCTGGAGGATGTTACAGAGAAAGGGAGTGTTGTATGGGCTGGAGGAGGTTACAGAGATAGGGAGGGTTGTAGGGGCTGAAGGAGGTTGCAGAAATATTGAGGCTTGTAAGGGCTGGTGGTGGTTACAGAGAGAGGGAGGCGTGTAGGTTGGCTGGAGGAGGTTACATAGATATGGAGGGTTGTAGTGAGTGGAGGAAGTTACAGAGACAAGAGGTGTGTAGGTTGGCTGGAGGATGTTACAGAGATAGGGAGGGCTGTAGGGGCTGGAGGAATTTACAGAGATAGTGTGGGATGTAGGGGCTGGATGAGTTTCCAGAGATAGGGATGGATGTAGGGGCTTGAGGAGGTCACAGAGATAGGAATGGGTGTAGGGGCTGGAGGAGGTGACAGAAATAGGGATATTTGTAGCGGCTGAAGGAGGTTATAGACATAGGGAGTGCTGTAGGTGCTGGAGGAGGTTCCAGAGATTGGGAGGGGTGTAGGGACTGGAGGATGTTACAGAGATAGGGAGGGGTGTAGTGTCTGGAGGAGGTTAAAGAGATATGGAGATTTTTAGTGGTTGGAGGAGGTTACAGAGATAGGGAGGAGTGTAGGGGCTGGAGGAGGTTACCGAGATAGCGAGGGTTGTCGGGAGTGGAGGAGTTTACAGAGATAGGAAGGGGTGTATCGGCTTGAGAGATTACAGAGATAGGGAGGGGTGTAGGGACTGGACGAATTTACAGAGATCGGTAGGGGTGTAGTGGCTGGAGGAGGTTACAGAAATAGGGAGAGGGGTAGCGGCTGGAGGAGGTTACAGAGATAGAGAGGAGTGTAGGGGCTGAAGAAAGTTACAGAGATAGGTAGGGGTGTAGGGTCTGTAGAAGGTTACAGAGATAGGGAGGGGGTAGGGGCTGGAGGAGGTTACACAGATAGGGAGGTGTGTAGGGGCTGGAGGAGGTTACAGAGATAGGGAGTGTTGTATGGGCTGTAGGTGATTACAGAGATAGGGAGGGGTGTATTTGGCTGAAGGTGGTTACAAACATAGGGAGCTTTTTAGGGACTGGAGGAGGTTAAAGAGATAGGGAGGGGTGTAGGGGCTGGAGGAGGTTACAGAGATAGGGAGGGATGTAGGGGTTGGAGGAGGTTACAGAGATAGGGAGTGGTGAAGGTGCTGGAGAAGTTTACAGCTTTTGGGAGGGTTGTAGGGGCTGGAGTAGATAACAGAGATAGGGATGGATGTAGGGGCTGGAGGTGGTTACAGAGAGCGGGAGGCGTGTAGGTTGGCTGGAGGAGGTTAAAGAAATATGGAGGGTTGTAGTGAGTGGAGAAGGTTACAGAAATAGGGAGGTCTGTAGGGCCTGGAAGATGTTTCAGAGATAGGGAGGGTTGTCGGGGCTGGAGGAGGTTACAGAGATAGGGAGGGGTGTAGGGGCTGGAGGAGGTTACAGAGATAGGGAGGGGTGTAGGGACTAGAGGAGGTTACAGAGATAGGGAGGGGTGTAGGGGCTGGAGGAGGTTACAGAGATAGGGAGGGGTGTAGGGGCTGGAGGAGGTTACAGAGATAGAGAGGGGTATAGGGACTGGAGGAGGTTACATATATAGGGTGGGTTGTAGTGAGTGGAGGGGATTACAGC
The DNA here is from genome assembly GCF_017639515.1 of Carcharodon carcharias. NCBI lineage: Eukaryota > Metazoa > Chordata > Chondrichthyes > Lamniformes > Lamnidae > Carcharodon > Carcharodon carcharias. Next base: position 34,604,645 of record NC_054483.1, read on the forward strand.
GATAGCAAGTGTTGTAGGGGCTGGAAGAGTTTACACAGATAGGGAGGGATGGATAGGCTGCAGGAGTTTACAACGATACAGAGGTATTTAGGGGCTGGAGGAGGTTACTGAGATAGTGTGGGATGTTGGTGCTGGATAGGGTAACAGAGGTAGAGAAGGGTGTAGGGGTTGGAGGAGGTTAGAGAGATAGGGAGGGGTGTAGGGACTGGAGGATGTTACAGAGATAGGGATGGTTATAGGGGCTTGAGGAGGTTACAGAGATAGGGAGGGGTGTAGGGACTAGAGGAGGTTACAGATATTGGGAGTGGTGTAGGTGGTTAGAGGTGGTTACAGAGATAGGGAGTTGTGTAGAGGCTGGAGGCGGTTGCAGAGATAAGGAGTTTTGTATGGGCTGGAGGATTTTACAGAGATAGGGCTGTTTGTACTGTGTGGAGGTGGTTACAGAGATAGGGAGGGTTTTAGGGGCTGGAGGATGTTACAGATATTGCGAGTGGTGTAGGGTCTGGAGGTGGTTACGGAAATAGTCAGGGTTGTAGGGGCTGGATGCGGTTACAGAGATCGGGAGTTTTGTAGTGAGTGCAGGAGGTTACAGAGATAGGGAGGATTGTAGGGAGTGGAGTAGGTTACAGTGATTGGGAGGGTTGTAGTGAATAGAGGATGTTACAGAGATAGGGACGGGTGTATTTGGCTGGAGGTGGTTACAGAGATAGGGAGGTTTAAAGGGGCTGGAGGAGGTTACAGAGATAGGGAATGGTGTAGGGTCCAGAGGAGGTTACAGTGATAGGGAGGGTTGTAGGTGGCTGGAGGTGGTTACAGAGATAGAGAGGGATGTTGGTGCTGGAGAGGGTAACAGTGGTAGAGATGGTGTAGGGGTTGGAGGAGGTTAGAGAGATAGGGAGGGGTGTAGGGGCTGGAGGATGTTACAGAGAAAGGGAGTGTTGTATGGGCTGGAGGAGGTTACAGAGATAGGGAGGGTTGTAGGGGCTGAAGGAGGTTGCAGAAATATTGAGGCTTGTAAGGGCTGGTGGTGGTTACAGAGAGAGGGAGGCGTGTAGGTTGGCTGGAGGAGGTTACATAGATATGGAGGGTTGTAGTGAGTGGAGGAAGTTACAGAGACAAGAGGTGTGTAGGTTGGCTGGAGGATGTTACAGAGATAGGGAGGGGTGTAGGTGAATGGAGGAGGTTACAGAGATAGGGAGGGGTGCAGTGACTGGAGCAGGTTACAGAGATAGGGGGGTTGAAGTGAGTGGAGGAGGTTACAGAGATAGGGAGGGTTATCGGGAGTGGAGGAGTTTACAGATATAAGGAGGGGTGTATGGGCTGGAGGATGTTACAGAGATAGGGAGGGTGGTCGGGGCTGGAGGAGGTTACAGAGATAGGGAGGGGTGTAGGGGCTGGAGGAGGTGACAGAAATAGGGATATTTGTAGCGGCTGAAGGAGGTTATAGACATAGGGAGTGCTGTAGGTGCTGGAGGAGGTTCCAGAGATTGGGAGGGGTGTAGGGACTGGAGGATGTTACAGAGATAGGGAGGGGTGTAGTGTCTGGAGGAGGTTAAAGAGATATGGAGATTTTTAGTGGTTGGAGGAGGTTACAGAGATAGGGAGGAGTGTAGGGGCTGGAGGAGGTTACCGAGATAGCGAGGGTTGTCGGGAGTGGAGGAGTTTACAGAGATAGGAAGGGGTGTATCGGCTTGAGCGATTACAGAGATAGGGAGGGGTGTAGGGACTGGACGAATTTACAGAGATCGGTAGGGGTGTAGTGGCTGGAGGAGGTTACAGAAATAGGGAGGCGGGTAGGGTCTGGAGGAGGTTACAGAGATAGGGAGGGGGTAGGGGCTGGAGGAGGTTACAGAGATAGGGAGGGTTGTAGGTGACTGGAGATGGTTACAGTGATAGAGAGGGATGTTGGTGCTGGAGAGGGTAACAGTGGTAGAGAGTGTGTAGGGGTTGGAGGAGGTTAGAGAGATAGGGAGGGGTGTAGGGGCTGGAGGATGTTACAGAGAAAGGGAGTGTTGTATGGGCTGGAGGAGGTTACAGAGACAGGGAGGGTTGTAGGGGCTGAAGGAGGTTGCAGAAATATTGAGGCTTGTAAGGGCTGGTGGTGGTTACAGAGAGAGGGTGGCGTGTAGGTTGGCTGGAGGAGGTTACATAGATATGGAGGGTTGTAGTGAGTGGAGGAAGTTACAGAGACAAGAGGTGTGTAGGTTGGCTGGAGTATGTTACAGAGATAGGGAGGGGTGTAGGTGAATGGAGGAGGTTACAGAGATAGGGAGGGGTGCAGTGACTGGAGCAGGTTACAGAGATAGGGGGGTTGAAGTGAGTGGAGGAGGTTACAGAGATAGGGAGGGTTATCGGGAGTGGAGGAGTTTACAGATATAAGGAGGGGTGTATGGGCTGGAGGATGTTACAGAGATAGGGAGGGTGGTCGGGGCTGGAGGAGGTTACAGAGATAGGGAGGGGTGTAGGGGCTGGAGTAGGTTACAGAAATAGGGAGGGATGTAGGAGCTGGATGAATTTACAGAGATCGGGAGGGGTGTAGTGGCTGGAGGAGGATACAGAGATAGGGTGGGGGTAGGGGCTGGAGGAGTTTTGAGAGTTAGGTAGGTGTGTAGGGGCTGGAGGAGGTTACAGAGATAGGGAGGGTTGTAGTGAGTGGAGCAGGTTACAGCGATAGGGAGGGCTGTAGGGGCTGGAGGTGGTTACAGAGATAGGGAGGGGTGTAGGGATTGGAGGAGGTTACATAAATAGGGAGGGTTGTAGTGAGTGGAGGAGGTTACAGTGATAAGGAGGACTGTAGGGGCTGGAGGTGGTTACAGAGATATGGAGGGGTGTAGTGGCTGGAGGAATTTACAGAGATAGGGAGGGATGTAGGGTTTGGATGAGTTTCCAGTGAGAGGGATGGTTTAGGGGCTGGAGGACTTGACAGAGATAGAGATTTTTCTAGCGGCTGAAGGAGGTTACAGACATAGGGAGCGCTGTAGGTGCTGGAGGAGGTTGCAGAGACTGGGAGGGATGTAGGGGCTGGAGGAGGTTAAAGAGATATGGAGATTTTTAGGGGCTAGACGAGGTTACAGAAATAGGGAGGTTTGTAGTGGCTGGAGGAGGTTACGGAAATAGGGAGGGGTGTAGCGGCTGGAGGAGGTCACACAGATAGGGTGGGGTGTATGATCTGGAGGTGGTTACGGAGATAGTGTTGTAGTGGCTGGAGGATGTTACAGAGATAGTGAGGTTAGTAGGGGCTGGAGGAGGTTACATAGATCGGGAGGTTTGTAGTGAGTGGAGGAGGTTACCGAGATAGCGAGGGTTGTCGGGGTGGAGGAGTTTACAGAGATAGGGAGGGGTGTATCAGCTTGAGGAGATTACAGGGAGGGGTGTAGCGGCTGGAGGAGATTACAGAGATAGGGAGGGGTGTATCGGCTTGAGGAGATTACAGAGATAGGGAGGGGTGTATCGGTTTGAGGAGATTACAGAAATAGGGAGGGGTGTAGCGGCTGGAGGAGATTACAGAGATAGGGATTAGTGTAGGTGACTGGAGGAGTTTACAGAGATAGAGAGGGATGTGGGGGCTGGATGAATTTATAGAGATCGGTAGGGGTTTAGTGGCTGGAGGAGGTTACGGAAATAGGGAGGTGTGTAGTGGCTGGAGGAGATTACAGAGATAGGGAAGTGTGTAGGGGCTGCAAAATGTTAGGGAAATAGGGAGGGTTGTAGTGAGTGGAGGAGGATACAGCGATAGGGAGGGCTGTAGGGGCTGGAGGAAGTTACAGTGATAGGGAGGGATGTAGGGGCTGGATGAGTTTCCAGAGATAGGTAGGTGTGTAGGGGCTGGAGGAGGTGACAGAGATAGGGATTTTTGTAGCGGCTGAAGGAGGTTACAGACATAGGGAGCTCTGTAGGTGCTGGCGGAGGTTGCAGAGATTGGGAGGGGTGTAGGGACTGGAGGATGTTACAGAGGTAGGGAAGGTTGTAGTGGCTGGAGGAGGTTACCGAGATAGCGAGCGTTGTCAGGAGTGGAGGAGTTTACAGAGATAGGGAGGGGTGAAGGGGCTGGATGAATTTACAGAGATCGGTAGGGGTGTAGTGCCTGGAGGAGGTTACAGAAATAGGGAGGGGGGTAGGGGCTGGAGGAGGTTACAGAGATAGAGAGGTGTGTAGGGGCTGGAGCAGGTTACAGAGATAGGGAGGGAGTAGGGGCTGGAGGAGGTTACAGAGATAGGGAGGTGTGTAGGGGCTGGAGGAGGTTACAGAGATAGGGAGGGGTGTAGGGGCTGGAGGAGGTTACAGAGATAGGGAGTGTTGTATGGGCTGTAGGTGGTTACAGAAATAGGGAGGGGTGTATTTGGCTGAAGGTGGTTACAGACATAGGGAGCTTTTTAGGGACTGGAGGAGGTTAAAGAGATATGGAGGGATGTAGGGGCTGGAGGAGGTTACAGAGATAGGGTGTGTTGTATGGGCTGGAGGAGGTTACAGCGATAGGGAGGTTTGTAGAGGCTGGAGGAGTTTACAGAGAATGGAAGGGGTGAAGTTGGCTGGAGGTGTTTACAGAGATAGGGAGGGGTCTAGTGGCTGGAGGAGGATACACAGATAAGGAGGGGGTAGGGGCTGCAGGAGGTGACAGAGATATGGAGGCTTGTAATGGCTGGAAGATGTTGCAGAGATAAGGAGGGATGTAGAGGTTGGAGGAGGTTACAGAGATAGGGAGTGGTGAAACTGCTGGAGGAGTTTACAGATTTTGGGAGGTTTGTAGGGGCTGGCGTAGGTTACAGAGATAGGGAGGGATGTAGGGGCTGGAGGAGATTACACAGATAGGGAGTGTTGAATGGGCTGGAGGAGGTTACAGAGATAGTTAGGGTTGTAGGGGCTGGAGGAGGTTGCAGAAATACGGAGGCTTGTAAAGGCTGGAGGTGGTTACAGAGAGAGGGAGGCGTTTACGTTGTCTGGAGGAGGTTAAAGAGATATGGAGGTTTGTAGTGAGTGGAGGAGGTTATAGAGACAGGGAGGTGTGTAGGGGCTGGAGGATGTTACAGAGATAGGGAGGGTCATAGTGAGTGGAGGAAGTTACAGAAATTGCGAGGTCTGTAGGGGCTGGAGGATGTTACAGAGATAGGGAGGATTGTAGGGCCTGGAGGAGGTTACAGGGATAGGGAGGGTTGTAGTGAGTGGAGGATGTTTCAGAGATAGGGAGGTGTGTAGAGGTTGGAGGAGGTTACAGAGATAGGAAGGTGTGTAGGAGCCGGAGGTGTTAACAGAGTTAGGGAGAGGTGTAGAGGCTGCGGATTTTACGGTGATAGGGAGGGGTGTATGTGGCTGGAGGTGGTTACAGAGAAAGGGAGGGGTGTAGGGGCTGGAGGTGGTTTCAGAGATAGAGAGGGGTGTAGATGACTGCAGGTTGTTACAGAGATTGTGAGGGGTGTTGGGGCTGTATTTGGTTACAGAGATAGGGAGGGTTATATGTGGATGGAGGTGGTTACAAAGATAAGGCAAGGTGTAGGGGCTAGATGAGGTTACAGAGATAGGGACGGGTGTATTTGGCTGGAGGTGGTTATAGACATAGGGAGGTTTATAGGGTCTGGAGGAGGTTACAGAGATAGGGAGGTGTGTAGGGGCTGGAGCAGGTTACAGAGATAGGGAGAGGGTGGGGGCTGGAGGAGGTTACAGAGATAGGGAGGGGTGTAGGGGCTGGAGGATGTTACAGCGATAGGGAGTGTTGTATGGGCTGTAGGTGGTTACAGAGATAGGGAGGGGTGTATTTGGCTGAAGGTGGTTACAGACATAGGGAGCTTTTTAGGGGCTGAAGGAGGTTAAAGAGATAGGGAGGGGTGCAGGGGCTGGAGGATGTTACAGAGATAGGGTGTGTTGTATGGGCTGGAGGAGGTTACAGCGATAGGGAGGGTTGTAGAGGCTGGAGGAGATTACAGGGAATGGAAGGGGTGTAGTTGGCTGGAGGTGGTTATAGACATAGGGAGGTTTATAGGGTCTGGACGAGGTTACAGAGATAGGGAGGTGTGTAGGGGCTGGAGCAGGTTACAGAGATAGGGAGGGTGTGGGGGCTGGAGGAGGTTACAGAGATAGGGAGGGGTGTAGGGGCTGGAAGAGGTTACAGCGATAGGGAGTGTTGTATGGGCTGTAGGTGGTTACAGAGATAGGGAGGGGTGTATTTGGCTGAAGGTGGTTACAGACATAGGGAGCTTTTTAGGGGCTGAAGGAGGTTAAAGAGATAGGGAGGGGTGCAGGGGCTGGAGGATGTTACAGAGATAGGGTGTGTTGTATGGGCTGGAGGAGGTTACAGCGATAGGGAGGGTTGTAGAGGCTGGAGGAGATTACAGGGAATGGAAGGGGTGTAGTTGGCTGGAGGTGGTTATAGACATAGGGAGGTTTATAGGGTCTGGACAAGGTTACAGAGATAGGGAGGTGTGTAGTGGCTGGAGCAGGTTACAGAGATAGGGAGGGTGTGGGGGCTGGAGGAGGTTACAGAGATAGGCAGGGGTGTAGGGGCTGGAAGAGGTTACAGCGATAGGGAGTGTTGTATGGGCTGTAGGTGGTTACAGAGATAGGGAGGGGTGTATTTGGCTGAAGGTGGTTACAGACATAGGGAGCTTTTTAGGGGCTGAAGGAGGTTAAAGAGATAGGGAGGGGTGCAGGGGCTGGAGGATGTTACAGAGATAGGGTGTGTTGTATGGGCTGGAGGAGGTTACAGCGATAGGGAGGGTTGTAGAGGCTGGAGGAGATTACAGGGAATGGAAGGGGTGTAGTTGGCTGGAGGTGGTTATAGACATAGGGAGGTTTATAGGGTCTGGACAAGGTTACAGAGACAGGGAGGTGTGTAGGGGCTGGAGGATGTTACAGAGATAGGGAGGGTTGTAGTGAGTGGAGGAGGTTACAGAAATAACGACGTCTGTAGGGACTGGAGGATGTTACAGAGATAGGGAGGGTTGTCGGCGCTGGAGGTGGTTACAGAGATAGGGAGGGGTGTAGGGGCTGGAGGAGGTTACAGAGATAGGGAGGGGTGTAGGGGCTGGAGGAGGTTACAGAGATAGGGAGGGGTGTAAGGACTGGAGGAGGTTACAGAGATAGGGAGGCTTGTATTGAGTGGAGGGGATTACAGAGATAGCAAGAGTTTTAGTGGCTGGAAGAGTTTACACAGATAGGGAGGGTGCAGTGGCTGGAGGACGTTTAGCAGATAGGAAGGTGTGTAGGTGCCGGAGGTGTTACCAGAGTTAGGGAGTGTTGTAGTGGCTGTACGAGGTTACAGAGTTGGGGGGAGGTGTAGAGGCTGAGGATTTTACAGTGATATGGTGGGGTGTAGTTGGCTGGATGTGGTTACAGAGGTAGGGAGGGTTGCAGGGGCTGGAGGTGGTTACAGAGAAAGGGAGGGGTGTAGGGGCTGGAGGTGGTTACAGAGATAGGGAGGGGTGTAGGGGCTGGAGGAGGTTACAGAGATAGGGAGGGGTGTAGGGGCTGGAGGAGGTTACAGAGATAGGGAGGGGTGTAAGGACTGGAGGAGGTTACAGAGATAGGGAGGCTTGTATTGAGTGGAGGGGATTACAGAGATAGCAACAGTTTTAGGGGCTGGAAGAGTTTACACAGATAGGGAGGGTGAAGTGGCTGGAGGAGGTTTAGGAGATAGGAAGGTGTGTAGGTGCCGGAGGTGTTAACAGTGTTAGGGAGAGGTGTAGTGGCTGTACGAGGTTACAGAGTTGGGGAGAGGTGTAGAGGCTGTGGATTTTACAGTGATAGGGTGGGGTGTAGTTGGCTGGATGTGGTTACAGAGGTAGGGAGGGTTGCAGGGGCTGGAGGTGGTTACAGAGAAAGGGAGGGGTGTAGGGGCTGGAGGTGGTTACAGAGAAAGGGAGGGGTGTAGGGGCTGCAGGTGGTTACAGAGATTGGGAGGGGTGTACGGGCTGGAGGTTGTTACAAAAATAAGGCGGGGTGTATTAGCTAGAGGAAGTTAGAGAGCTAGGGAGGGGTATATGTGGCAGGAGGTGGTTACAGTGATAATGAGGGTTGTAGATGGCTGGAGGTGGTTACAGAGATAGGGAGTCGTGTAGTTTGGCTGGAGGAGGTTACACAGATAGGGAGGGTTCTAGGGCTGGAGGAGGTTACAGAGATAGTGAGGGATGTTGGTGCTGGAGAGGGTAACAGAGGTAGTGAAGGGTGTAGGAGTTGGAGGAGGTTAGAGAGATGGGGAGGGGTGTAGGTGCTGGAGGATGTTACAGAGATAGGGATGGTTGTAGGGGCTTGAGGAGGTTACAGAGATAGGGAGTTGTGTAGAGGCTGGAGGAGGTTGCAGAGACAAGCAGTTTTGTAGGGGCTGGAGGAGTTTACAGAGATAGGGATGTTTGTACTGTGTGGAGGTGGTTACAGAGTTAGGGAGGGTTTTAGGGGCTGGTGGATGTTACAGATATTGGGAGGAGTGTAGGGGTTGGAGGAGGTTAGAGAGATAGGAGTGGTGCAGGTAGCTGGAGGTGGTTACAGAGATAGGGAGGGGTGTAGGGTCTGGAGGTGGTTACGGAAATAATCAGGGTTGTAGTGGCTGGAGGAGGTGACAGAGATATGGAGATTTGTAGTGGCTGGACGAGTTTACACAGATAGGGAGGGTTGTTGGGGCTGGATGAGGTTACAGAGATGGGGAGTTTTGTAGTGAGTACAGGAGGTTACAGAGATAGGGAGAGTTGTAGGGAGTGGAGGAGGTTACAGAGACAAGGAGGTGTTTAGGTTCTGGCAGATGTTACAGAGATAGGGAGGGTTGTAGGAGTGGAGGAGGTTACCGAGACAGGGAGATGTGAAGGTTCTGGAGGATGTTACAGAGATAGGGAGCGTTGTAGTGAGTGAAGAAGGTTACAGAGATTGGGAGGACTGTAGGTACTGGAGGAGTTTATTGAGATAGGGAGCGTTGTATGGGCTGGAGGAGGTTACAGAGATACGGAGGTGTTTAGAGGCTGGAGGCGGTTACGAAGATAGGGAGGTGTGTAGAGGTTGCAGGAGGTTACAGAGATAGGAAGGTGTGTAGGAGCCGAAGGTGTTAACAGAGTTAGGGAGAGGTGTAGAGGCTGAGGATTTTACAGTGATAGGGAGGGGTGTATGTGGCTGGAGGTGGTTACAGAGAAAGGGAGGGGTGTAGGGGCTGGAGGTGGGTTCAGAGATAGAGAGGGGTGTAGATGACTGCAGGCTGTTACAGAGATTGGGAGGGGTGTAGGGGCTGTAGTTGTTTACAGAGATAGGGAAGGTTATGGGTGGATGGAGGTGATTACAAAGAAAAGGCAAGGCTTAGGGGCTAGACGAGGTTACAGAGATAGGGACGGGTGTATTTTGCTGGAGGTGGTTATAGACATAGGGAGGTTTGTAGGGTCAGGAGGTGGTTATAGACATAGGGAGGTTTGTAGGGTCAGGAGGAGGTTACAGAGAAAGGGAGTGTTGTATGAGCTGGAGGAGGTTACAGAGATAGGGAGTGTTGTATGGGCTGGAGGAGGTTACAGAGATAGGGAGGGTTGTAGGGGCTGGAGGAGGTTGCAGAAATATTGAGGCTTGTAAGGGCTGGAGGTGGTTACAGAGAGAGGGAGCGTGTAGGTTGGCTGGAGGAGGTTACAGAGATATGGAGGGTTGTAGTGAGTGGAGAATGTTCCAGAGACAGGGAGGTGTGTAGGGATTGGTGCAGGTTACAGAGATAGGGAGGGTTGAAGTGAGTGGAGGAGGTTACAGAGATAGGGAAGGTTGTCAGGAGTGGAGGAGTTTACAGATATAAGGAGGGGTGTAGGGGCTGGAGGAGGTTACAGAGATAGGGATGGGTGTAGGGGCTGGAGGAGGATACAGAGATAGGGAGGGGTGTAGGGGTTGGAGGAGGATACAGAGATATGGAGGGGTGTAGGGGCTGGAGGAAGATACAGAAATAGGGAGGGATGTAGGGGCTGGATGAGTTTCCAGTGAGAGGGATGGTCTAGGGGCTGTAGGAGCTGACAGAGATAGAGATTTTTGTAGCGGCTGAAGGAGGTTACAGACATAGGGAGCGCTGTAGGTGCTGGAGGAGGTTGCAGAGATTGGGAGGGGTGTAGGGGCTGGAAGAGGTTAAAGAGATATGGCGATTTGTAGGGGCTAGACGAGGTTACAGAGATAAGGAGGGTTGTAGTGGCTGGAGGAGGTTACAGAAATAGGAAGGGTTGTAGTGAGTGGAGGAGGTTACTGAGATAGGGAGGGGTGTAGCGGCTGGAGGAGGTCACACAGATAGGGTGGGGTGTATGATCTGGAGGTGGTTATGGAGATAGTCAGTGTTGTAGTGGCTGGAGGATGTTACAGAGAGAGGGAGGTTTCTAGGGCCGGAGGAGGTTACAGACATCGGGAGGGTTGTGGGGAGTGGAGGAGTTTACAGAGATAGGGTGGTGTGTACGAGCTTGAGGCGATTACAGAGATAGGGAGGGATGTATGGGCTGGAGGAGTTTACAGAGATAGGGAGGGGTGTTTGGGCTTGAGGAGATTACAGAGATAGGGAGGGGTGTATCGGCTTGAGGAGATTACATAGATAGGGAGGGGTGTAGCGGCTTGAGGAGATTACAGAGATAGGGAGGGGTGTAGCGGCTGGAGGAGATTACAGAGATAGGTATTAGTGTAGGAGGAGTTTACAGAGATAGGGAGGGATGTAGGGGCTGGATGAATTTACAGAGGTCGGTAGGAGTTTAGTGGCTGGAGGAGGTTACAGAAATAGGGAGGGGGTAGGGGCTGCAGGAGGTTACAGAGATAGGGAGGTGTGTAGGGGCTGGAAAATGTTAGGGAAATAGGGAGGGTTGTAGTGAGTGGAGGAGGATACCGCCATAGGGAGGGGTGTAGGGGCTGGAGGAGGTGACAGAGATAGGGATTTTTGTAGCGGCTGAAGGTGGTTACAGACATAGGGAGCGCTGTAGGTGCTGGAGGAGGTTGCAGAGATTGGGAGGGGTGTCGGGGCTGGAGGCGGTTAAAGAGATAGGGAGGGTTGTAGGTGCTGGAGGAGGTTTCAGAGATTGGGAGGGGTGTCGGGGCTGGAGGTGGTTACCGAGATAGCGAGGGTTTTCGGGAGTGGAGGAGTTTACAGAGATAGGGAGGAGTGTATCGGCTTGAGGAGGTTACAGAGATAGGGAGGGGTGTAGGGGCTGGAGGAGGTTACAGAGATAGGGTGGTGTGTAGGGGCTGGAGGAGATTACAGAGTTAGGGAGGGGTGTAGGGGCTGGGGGAGGTTACAGAGATAGGGTGGGATGTAGGAGCTGGATGAATTTACAGAGATCAGGAGGGGTGTAGTAGCTGGAGGAGGATACAGAGATAGGGAGAGGTGTATTTGGCTGAAGGTGGTTACAGACATAGGGATGTTTGTAAGGGCTGGAGGAGGTTAAAGAGATTGAGAGGGGTGTAGGTTCTGGAGGATGTTACAGAAATAAGGAGTGTTGTATGTGCTGGAGGAGGTTACAGAGATTGGGAGGGTTGCAGGGGCTGGAGGAGATTACAGAGAATGGAAGGGGTGTAGGTGGCTGGAGGTGTTTACAGAGATAGGGAGGGATGTAGGGGCTGGATGAATTTACAGAGATCTTGAGGGGTCTAGTTGATGGAGGAGGATACAGAGATAGGGAGTGGGGTAGTGGCTGGAGTAGGTTATAGAAATAGGGAGGTGTGTAGGGGCTGGAGAAGGTTAAAGAGATAGGGCGGGGTGTAGGGGCTGGATGAGGTTACAGAGATAGGGAGGTTTGTAGGGGCTGCAGGAGGTTACAGAGATATGGAGGGTTGTAGGGACTGGAGGAGGTTATAGAGATAGGGAGGATTCTAGGGACTGCAGGAGTTTACAGAGATCGGGAGGGGTGAAGGTGCTGGAGGAGTTTACAGGGATAGGGAGGTTGGTAGGGGCTGGAGGTGTTTACAGAGATAGAAAGGGGTGAAAGGGCTGCAGGAGGTTACAGAGATATGGAGGGTTGTAGTGAGTGGAGGTGATTACAGAGATAGGGATGTCTGTAGGGGCTGGAGTAGGTTACAGAAATAGGGAGGTGTGTATGGGCTGGAGGAGGTTAAAGTGTTAGGGAGGGGTGTAGTGAGTGGAGGAGTTTATAGAGATAGGGAGGGGTGTATGGGCTAGAGGAGGTTACAGAGATACAGAAAAACTCAGCAGGTCTGGCAGCATCGGCGGAGAAGAAAAGAGTTGACGTTTTGAGTCCTCATGACCCTTCGACAAACTAGGTGAATCCAAGGAAGGTGTGAAATATAAGCTGGTTTAAGGTGGTGGGGGGAGGGTGGTAGGTGGGTTGGGTGGGGGGAGAGAAGTGGAGGGGGGTGGGGTGGGTGGGGGTAGAGAAGTGGAGGGGGTTGGTATGGTTGTAGGGACAAACAAGCAGTGATAGAAGCAGATCATCAAAAGATGTCACAGACAACAGAACAAAAGAACACAGAGGTTTTGAAGTTGGTGATATTATCTAAACGAATGTGGTAATTAAGAATGGATGGTAGGGCACTCAAGGTACAGCTCTAGTTGGGGTGGGGAGCATAAAAGATTTAAAAATATTTAAAAATAATGGAAATAGGTGGGAAAAAGAAAAATCTATATAATTTATTGGAAAAAAACAAAAGGAAGGGGGAAGAAACAGAAAGGGGGTGGGGATGGAGGAGGGAGTTGAAGATCTAAAGTTGTTGAATTCAATATTCTTCCGGAAGGCTGTAAAGTGCCTAGTCGGAAGATGAGGTTTTGTTCCTCCAGTTTGCGTTGGGCTTCACTGGAACAATGCAACAAGCCAAGGACAGACATTGGGCAAGAGAGCAGGGTGGAGTGTTGAAGTGGCAAGCGACAGGGAGGTTTGGGTCATTCTTGCGGACAGACCTCTGGTATTCTGTAAAGCGGTCGCCCAGTTTACGTTTGGTCTCTCCAATGTAGAGGAGACCGCATTGCGAGCAACGATTGCAGTAGACTAAGTTGGGGGAAATGCAAGTGAAATTTTGCTTCATTTGAAAGGAATGTTTGGGCCCTTGGACGGTGAGGAGAGTGGAAGTGAAGGGGCAGGTGTTACATCTTTTGCGTGGGCATGGGGAGGTGCCATAGGTGGGGGTTGAGGAGTAGGGGGTGATGGAGGAGTGGACCAGGGTGTCCCGGAGGGAACGATCCCTACGGAATGCCAACAGTGGGGGTGAAGGGAAGATGTGTTTGGTGGTGGCATCATGCTGGAGTTGGCGGAAATGGCGGAGGATGATCCTTTGAATGCGGAGGCTGGTGGGGTGATAAGTGAGGACAAGGGGGACCCTATCATGTTTCTGGGAGGGAGGAGAAGGCGTGAGGGCGGATGCACGGGAGATGGGCCGGACATGGTTGAGGGCCCTCACAATGACCGTGGGTGGAAAACCTCGGTTAAGGAGGAAGGAGGACATGTCAGAGGAACTGTTTTTGAAGGTAGCATCACCAGAACAGATGCGACGGAGGCGAAGGAACTGAGAGAATGGGATGGAGTCCTTACAGGAAGCGGGGTGTGAGGAGCTGTAGTCGAGGTAGCTGTGGGAGTCGGTAGGCTTGTAGTAGATATTGGTGGACAGTCTATCATCAGAGATTGAGACAGAGAGTTCAAGGAAGGGAAGGGAAGTGTCAGAGATGGACCACGTAAAAATGATGGAGGGGTTGAGAATGGAAGCAAAATTAATAAATTTTTCCAAGTCCTGACAAGAGCATGAAGCAGCACCGAAGTAATCATCGATGTACCGGAGAAAGAGTTGTGGAAGGGGGCCGGAGTAGGACTGGAACAAGGAATGTTCCACATACCCCATAAAGAGACAGGCATAGCTGGGGCCCATGTGTGTACTCATAGCCACACCTTTTATTTGGAGGAAGTGAGAGGAGTTAAAGGAGAAATTGTTGAGTGTGAGAACAAGTTCAGCCAGACGGAGGAGAGTAGGTTGGCTGGAGGATATTAAAGAGATATGGAGGGTTCTAGTGAGTGGAGGAGGTTACAGAGACAGGAAGGTGTGTAGGTGCTGAAGGATGTTTCAGAGATAGGGAGGGTTGTAATGAGTGCAGATAGGGAGTGGAGATAGAGAGGTCTGTAGGGGCTGGAGGATGTTACAGAGATAGGGAGGATTGTCAGGGCTGGAGGAGGTTACCGAGATAGGGAGGGTTGTAGCGGCTGCAGGAGGTTACAGAGATAGAGAGGGGTGTAGGAACTGGAGCAGGTTACAGAGTTAGGGAGGGTTGTAGTGAGTGGAGGAGGTTACAGAGATAGGGAGGGTTGTCGGGAGTGGAGGATTTTACAGAGATAAGGAGGGGTGTAGGGGCTGGAGGAGATTACAGAGATGTGGAGTAGTATAGGTGACTGGAGGTGGTTACAGTGAAAGTGAGGGCTGTAGGGGCTGGAGGAGTTAACAGAGATAGTGAGTGCTGTAGGGGCTGGATGAATTTACAGAGATCGGGAGGGGTGTAGTGGCTGGAGGAGGATACAGAGATAGGGAGGGTAGTACGGGCTGGTGGAGGTTACAGAGATAGGGAGTGTTGTATGGGCTGGAGGAGGTTACAGAGACAGGGAGGGGTTAAGGTGCTGGAGGAGTTTACAGCTTTTGGGAGGTTTGTAGGGGCTGGAGTAGGTTACAGAGATTGGGAGTGTTGTGTGAGCTGGAGTAGGTTACAGAGATAGTTAGGGTTGTAGGGGCTGGAGGAGATTGGAGAAATACGGAGGCTTGTAAGGGCTGGAGGTGGTTACAGAGATATGGAGGGTTGTAGGAGTGGAGGAGGTTACAGAGACAGGAAGGTGCGTAGGGGCTGAAGGATGTTTCAGAGATAGAGAGGGTTGTAGTGAGTGCAGATAGGGAGTGGAGATAGGGAGGTCTGTAGGGGCTGGAGGATGTTACAGGGATAGGGAGGGTTGTCAGGGCTGGAGGAGGTTACAGAGATAGGGAGGGTTGTAGGGGCTGGAGGATGTTACAGATATAGGGACGGTTGTAGGGGCTGGAGGATGTTGCAGAGATAAGGAGGGTTGTAGGGGCTGGCGGAGGTTAGGGAGATAGGGAGGGGTGTAGGGGCTGGTGGAGTTTACAGCTTTTGGGAGGTTTGTAGGTGGTGGAGGAGGTTACAGAGATAGGGAGTGTTGTATGGGCTGGAGGAGGTTACAAAGATAGTTAGGATTGTAGGAGCTGGAGGAGATTGCAGAAATACAGAGTCTTGTAAGGGCTGGAGGTGATTACAGTGAGAGGGAGGCGTGTAGGTTGGCTGGAGGATGTTAAAGAGATATGGAGGGTTGTAGTGAGTGGAGGAGGTTACAGAGACAGGGAGGTGTGTAGGGGCTGGAGGAAGTTACAGATATAGGGAGGGGGATAGGGCTGGAGGAGGTTACAGAGATAGGGAGGCTTGTCGGGGCTGGAGGAGGTTACAGAGATAGGGATGGGTGTAGGGACTGGAGGAGTTTTCAGAGATAGGGAGGGTTGTAGAAAGTGGAGGGGATAACAGAGATAGCAAGAGTTGTAGGGGCTGGAAGGGTTTACACAGATAGGGTGGGGTGTATGGGCTGGAGGAGGTTTAAGCGATACATAGTTACTTAGGGACTGGAGGAGGTTACAGAGATAGGAAGGTGTATAGGGGCCGGAGATGTTAACAGAGTTAGGTAGTGTTGTAGCGGCTGGACGAAGTTACAGAGTTAGGTAGAGGTGTAGAGACTGAGGATTTTGCATTGATAGGGTGGGGTGTATGTGGCTGGAGGTATTTACAGAGATAGGGAGGGTGGCAGGGGCTGGAGGTGGTTACAGAGAAAGGGAGGGGTGTAGGGGCTGGAGTTGTTTACAGAGATAGGGAAGGTTGCAGGGGCTGGAGGTGGTTACAGAGATTGGGAGCGTTATAGAGGCTGGAGGAGGTTACAGAGATAGGGAGGGGTATAGGGGCCAGAGGAGGTTACAGTGATAAGGAGGGTTGTAGGTGGCTGGAGGTGGTTACAGAGTTAGGGAGTCGTGTAGTTTGGCTGGAGGAGGTTACACAGATAGGGAGGGTTCTAGGGGCTGGAGGAGGTTACAGAGATAGTGAGGGATGTTGGTGCTGGAGAGGGTAACCGAGGCAGAGAGGGGTGTAGGGTTTGGAGGAGGTTAGAGAGATAGGGAGGGGTGTAGGGGCTGGAGGATGTTACAGAGATAGGGATGGTTGTAGGGGCTGGAGGATGTTACAGATATTGGGAGTGGTGTAGGTGCCTGGAGGTGGTTACAGAGATAGGGAGTTGTGTAGGGTCTGGAGGTGATTATGGAGATTTGTAGTGGCTGGACGAGGTTACAAAGATAGGGATGGTTATAGTGAGTGCAGGAGGTTACTGAGATAGGGACGGTTTTTGAGAACAGAGGAGGTTACAGTGATCGGGAGGATTGTAGTTAATGGAGGATGTTACAGAGATAGGGAGAATTGTAGTGAGTGGAGAAGGTTACAGAGATTGGGAGGTCTGCAGGGGCTGGAGGATGTTACAGAGATAGGGAGCTGTGTATGGGCTGGAGGAGGTTACAGTGATAGGGAGGGGTGTAGGGACTGGAGAAGGTTACAGTGATAGGGAGCGTTATAGTGATTGGAGGAGGTTTCAGAGATAGGGAGTGTTTTAGGGGCTGGAGTAGTTTATAGAGATAGGGAGTGGTGTATAGGCTGGAGGAGGTTACAGAGATACGGAGGTGTTTAGAGGCTGGAGAAGGTTACAGAGATAGGAAGGTGGCTAGTGGCCGGCGGTGTTAACAGGAATAGTGAGGTTTGTAGGGGCATGAGGAGGTACAGCAATAGGGAGTGTTGTATGGGCTGGAGGAGGTTACAGAGTTAGGGTGGGTTATAGGAGCTGGAGGAGGTTGCAGAAATAGGGAGGCTTGTAAGTGCTGGAAGTGGTTACAAAGAGAGGGAGGCGAGTAGGTTGGCTGGATGATGTTAAAGAGCTATGGAGGGTTGTAGTGAGTGGAGGAGGTTACAGAGACAGGAAGGTGTGTAGGGGCTGAAGGATGTTTCAGAGATAGGGATGGTTGTAGTGTGTGCAGATATAGAGTGGAGATAGGGAGGTCTGTAGGGGCTGGAGGAGATTACAGAGATAGTGAGTACTGTAGGTGACTGGAGGTGGTTACAGGGAAAGGGAGGGGTGTAGGGGCTAGGGGAGATAACAGAGATAGGGAGGGTAGTACCGGATGGAGGAGGTTACATAGATAGGGAGGTGTGTAGGGGCTGGAGGATGTTACAGATATAGGGAGGGTTGTAGGCACTGGAGGATGTTGCAGAGATAAGGAGGGTTGTAGGGGCTGGAGATGGTTACAGAGATAGGAAGACGTGTAGGTGGCTGGAGGAGGTTAAAGAGATATGGAGGCTTGTAGGGGATGGAGGTGGTTACAGAGAGAGGGAGGCGTGTAGGTTGGCTGGAGGAGGTTGAGGAGATAGGGAGGGTTGTAGTGAGTGGAGGAGGTTACAGAGACAGGGAGGTGTGTAGGGGCTGGAGGATGTTACAGAGATAGGGAGGGTTGTAGTGAGTGGAGGAGGTTACAGAGATAGTGAGGTCTGTAGGGGCTGGAGGATGTTACAGAGATAGGGAGTGTTGTTGGGTCTGGAGGAGTTTACAGAGATAGGGAGGGTTACAGGGGTTGGAGGAGGTTACAGAGATAGGGAGGGGTGTAGGTGCTGGAGGAGGTTACAGAGATAGGGAAGGGTGTAGGGACTGGAGGAGGTTACCGAGTTAGGGAGGCTTGTAGTGAGTGGAGGGGATTACAGAGATAGGAAGAGTTGTAGGGGCTGGAGGAGTTTACAGAGATAGGGAGGGTTACAGGGGTTGGAGGTGGTTACAGAGAAAGGGAGGGGTGTAGGGGCTGGAGGTGGTTACAGAGATTGGGAGGGGTGTAGGGGCTGGAAGTGGTTACAAAGATAAAGCGGGGTGTTGGAGCTAGAGGAGGTTACAGAGATAGGGAGGGGTTTATGTGGCTGGTTACAGAGATAGGGAGGTTTGTAGGGGCTGGAGGAGGTTACAGAGATATGGATGGATGTAGGGGCTTGAGGAAGTTTCAGAGATAGGGAGTTGTGTAGAGGTTGGAGGAGGTTGCCGAGATAAGGAGGTTTGAAGGGGCTGGAGGAGTTTACAAAGATAGGGAGGGTTGTAGTGGCTGCAGGAAGTTACAAAGCTAGGGAGGGTTGTAGGGGCTGGATGAGGCTACAGAGATCGAGGTTTGTAGTGAGTGCCGGAGGTTACAGAAAGAGGGAGTGTTGTAGGGAGCGGAGGAGGTTACAGTGATCGGGAAGGTTGTAGTGAATGGAGGAGGTTACAGAGATAGGGAAGGTTGTAGGAGTGGAGGAGGTTAGAGAGACAGGGAGGTGTGTAGGTTCTGGAGGATGTTACAGAGAAAGGGAGGGTCGTAGGGGCTGGAGGAGTTTATAGAGATAGGGAGCGGTGTATGGGCTGGAGGAGGTTACAGAGATAGGGAGGGGTGTAGTGGCTTGAGGAGGTTACAGAGATAGGAAGCTGGGTAGTGGCCGGAGGTGTTAACAGAGTTAGGGAGGGTTGAAGGGGCTGGAGGACGTCACAAAGATAGGGTGAGGTGTAGAGGCTGAGGATTTTTCAGTGAAAGGGAGGGTTGTATGTGGCTGGAGGTGGTTACAGAGATAGGGAGGGGTGCAGGGGCTGGCGGTGGTTAAGGAGAAAGGGAGAGGTGTGGGGGTTGGAGGAGGTTACAGAGATAGGGAGGTTTGTAGGGGCATGAGGAGGTTACAGAAATAGGGAGGGGAGTAGTGGCTGGAGGTGGTTACAGAGAGAGGGAGGCATGTAGGTTGTCTGGAGGAGGTTAAAGAGATATGGAGGGTTGTAGTGACTGGAGGAGCTTACAGAGACAGGGAGGTGTGTAGGGGCTGGAGGATGTTACAGAGATAGGGAGGGTTGTCGGGGCTGGAGGAGGTTACAGAGAAAGGGAGGAGTGTAGAGGCTGAGGATTTTACAATGATAGGGTGGTGTGTATGTGGCTGGAGGTGGTTACAGAGAAAGGGCGGGGTGTAGGGGCAGGAGAAGGTTACAGAGATACAGAGGTTTGTAGGGGCTGAAGGAGGTTACAGAAATAGGGAGCGTTATAGAGGCTGGAGGAGGTTACAATGATAGGGACGGGTGTAGGGGCCGGAGGAGGTTACAGAGATAGGGAGTGTTGTAGGTGGCTGGAGGTGGTTACACTAATCGGGAGGGTTCTAGGGGCTGGAGGAGGTTACAGAGATAGGGAGGGATGTTGGTGCTGGAGAGGGTAACAGAGGTAGAGACGGGTGTAGGGATTGGAGGTGGTTAGAGAGATAGTGATGGGTGTAGGGGCTTGAGGATGTTACAGAGATAGGGAGGGGTGAAGGGGCTTGAGGAGTTTACAGAGATAGGGAGGGCTGTAGGGGCTGGATGAATTTACAGAGATCGGGAGGGGTGTAGTGGCTGGAGGAGGATACAGAGATAGGGAGGGGGTTACCGGCTGGAGGAGATTACAGAGATATGGAGGTGTCTCGGGGCTGGAGGAGATTACAGAGTTAGGGAGGTTTGTAGGGGCTGCAGGAGGTTACAGAGATATGGAGGGTTGTAGTGGCTGGAGGATGTTGCAGAGTTAAGGAGGGTTGTAGGGGCTGATGGAGGTTACGGCTTTGGGGGGGTGTGTAGGGGGTGGTGGAGGCTACAGAGTTAGGGAGGGATGTAGGGGTTTGAGGAGGTTACAGAGATAGGGAGGGTTGCAGGGGCTGGCAGTGGTTACAGACAAAGGAATGGCTGTGGGGGTTGGAGGAGGTTACAGATATAGGGAGGTTTGTAGGGGCATGAGGTTACAGAAATAGGGAGGGCTGTCGGGGCCGGAGGAGGTTACAGAAATAGGGAGGGCTGTAGGGGCTGGAGGAGGTTACAGAGATAGGGAGGCTTGTAAGGGCTGGAGGTGGTTACAGAGTTATGGATGGTTGTAGTGAGTGGAGGAGGTTACAGAGACAGGGAGGCGTGTAGTGGCTGGAGGAGGTTACAGAGATACGGAGATTTGCGATGGCTGGACGAGGTTACAACGATAGGGAGTGTTGTTGGGGCTGGGTAGGCTACAGAGATCGAGAGTTTTGTAGTGAGTGCAGGAGTTTGCAGAGATAGGGAGGGTTGTAGGGAGTGGAGGAGGTTACAGTGATCAGGAGGGTTGTAGTGAATGGAGGAGGTTACTGAGATAGGGAGGGTTGTAGGGAGTGGAGGAGTTTACAGAGATAGGGAGGAGTGTAGCGGCTGGAGGAGTTGACAGTGATAAGGAGGGTTGTAGGGGCTGGAGGAGATTACAGAGATAGGGGGGTTTGTAGGGGCTGGAGTAGGTTACAGAGATAGGGAGGGGTGTGTGGGCTGGAGGAGTTTAAGTAGATATGGAGGGTTGTATTGAGTGGAGGAGGTTACAGAGATAGGGAGGGGTCTAGGGGCTTGAGGATGTTACAGAGATCGGGAGGTGTGTAGAGGCTGGATGAGGTTGCAGGGATAAGGAGATTTGTAGGGGCTGGAGGAGTTTACAGTGATAGGGAAGTTTTTACTGAGTGGAGGAGGTTACAGTGATAGGGAGGGTTGTAGGAGCTGAAGGAGGTTACAGATATAGGGAGGGTTTTAGGGGCTGGAGGATGTTACAGATATTGGGAGGGGTGTAGGTGGCTGGAGGTGGTTACAGAGATAGGGAGGGTTGTAGGGTCTGGAGGAGTTTACAGAGATAGGGAGGTTTGTACTGAGTGGAGGAAGTTACAGAGATAGGGAGGGTTGTAGTGGCTGGAGGTGGTTACAGAGATACGGAGATTTGCAGTGGCTGGACGAGGTTACAGAGATAGGGAGGGGTGTATGTGCTTGAGGAGATTACAGAGAATGGGAGGGATGTAGGGGCTGGAGGAGGTTACAGAGATAGGGAGGGGTGCAGGGGCTGGAGGAGTTTACAGAGATAGGGAGTGATGTAGGGGCTGGATGATTTTACAGTGATAGGGACTGGTGTAGGACCTGGAGGAGGTTACACGATAGGGATGGGTGTAGGGGGTGGAGCAGTTTACCGAGATAGGGAGGGTTGTAGGGGCTGGAGGAGGTTACAGAGATAGGGAGGGGTGTATGGGCTGGTGGTGGTTACAGAGATAGAGAGGGGTGTAGGGGCTGGAGGATTTTCCAGAGATAAGGAGGTTTGTAGGGGCTGGAGGACTTTACCGAGATAGGGAGGTTTGTACTGAGTGGAGGAGGTTACAGAGATAGGGAGGGTTGTAGGGGCTGGAGGAGTTGACAGAGATTGGGATGTGTCTAGGGGCTGGAGGAGCTAACAGAGATAGGGAGGTTTGTACTGAGTGGAGGAGGTTACAGAGATAGGGAGGGGTGTAGGGTCTGGCGGAGGTTACAGAGATAGGGAGGCATGTAGTTGCCTTTGGAGTTCGCAAAGATAGGGAGTGGTGTAGGTGTTGCAGGAGGTTACAGAGATAAGAAGGGGTGTAGGTGCTGGATGAGGTTACAGGGATTGGGAGGGTTTTGTGGCTGGAGCAGGTTACAGAGATACGGAGGGGTGTAGGGACTGGAGCAGGTTACAGAGATAGGGAGGGATGTAGTTGCTGGAGGGGATTACAGAGATAGGGAGTGGTGTAGGGGCTTGAGGAGGTTACAGAGAAAGGGAGGTGTGTAGGGGATGGATGTGTTTACAGGGATAGGGAGGGCTGTAGTGTCTGGGGGAAGTTACAGAGATAGGTAGGGGTGTAGGGTCTGTAGGAGCTTACAGAGATTGGGAGGGGTGTTGGGGCTGGAGGAGGTTACAGAGATATCGGAGGGTTGTAGGGGCTGGAAGAGATTACAGAGATAGGGAGGGTTGCACATGCTGGAATAGATCACAGTGATAGGTAGTGTTATAGGTGATGGAGGAGGTTACAGAGATAGGGAGTGTTGTAGGGACTGGAGGAGTTTACACTGACAGGGAGGGGTGTAGGGGGCTGGAGGAGCTAACAGAGGTAGGGAGGGTTGAAGGGGCTGGAGAATGTTACAGGGATAGGGAGGATTTTAAGGGCTGGAGGAGTTGACAGAGATAGGGAGGGGTGTAGGGGCGGGAGGAGGTTACAGGAATAGGGAGGGGTTTAGGGGGCTGGAAGATGTAACAGATTTAGGGAGGGGTGTAGGGGCTGGAGGAGGTTACAGAGATAGGGAGATTTGTAGGGACTGGAGGAGGTTACAGAGATAGGGATGTTTGTAATGAGTGGAGGAGTTTACATAGATGGGGATGAGTATAGGGCTGGAGGAGATTACAGAGGCAGGGATTGTTGTAGGGACTGGAGGATGTGACAGAGACAGGGAGGCTTGTTGGGGCTGGAGGTGCTTACAGAGATAGGGAGTAGTTTTGGGGCTGTAGGAGGTTACAGAGATAGGGAGTGGTGTTGGTGTTGGAGGAGGTTACAGAGATTGGGAGGGTTGTAGGGGGCTGGAGGAGGTTGAAGAGATAGAGAGGTGTGTAGGGGCTGGAGGAGGTTACAGAGATAGGGAGGTTTGTATGGGCTGGAGGTGCTTACAGAGATAGGGAGTCGTTTATGGAGTGGAGGAGGTTACAGAGAGAGGCAGGGGTCTAGGGGCTGGAGGTGGTTACAGAGATACGGAGTTTTGTTGGGGCTGGAGGAGGTAACAGAGATAGCGAGGTATGTACTGAGTGGAGGCGGTTACAGAGATAGGAAGGTGTCTTGGGGCTTGAGGAGTCTTCAGAGATAGGCAGGGCTTTAGGGGCTGGAGGAGGTTACAGTCATTGGGAGGTATGTAGGGGCTAGAGGACGTAACAGAGATAGGGAAGGATGTAGGGAGTGGAGGAGGAGGAGGTTACAGAGATAGAGAGGTGTGTAGGGGATGGAGGAGGTTACAGAGAGAGGGAGAGTTGTAGGGGCTGGCTTAGGTGACAGAGATAGGTAGGGGTGTAGGGGCCTGAGGAGGTTACAGATATAGGGATGGGTGTAGGGGCTGGAGGAGGTTACAGAGATAGGGAGGGGTGTAGGGGCTGGAGGATGTTACAGACATAGGGAGGGTTGTAGTGAGTGGAGGAGGTTACAGAGATAGGGAGGGGTGTAGGGGCTGCAGGACGTTTCGGAGATAGGGATGGGTGAAGGGGCTGGAGGAGGTTACAGAGGTAGGGAGTGGTGTAGCGGCTGGAGGAGTTAACAGAGATAGGAAGGGGTGTAGGGGCTGGAGGAGGTTACAGAAATGGGGAGATTTGTAGGGGCTGGACGATGTTATAGAAATAGGGAGGGTTGTAGGGGCTTGAGGATGTTACAGACATAGGGAGGGTTGTAGTGAGTGGAGGAGGTTACAGAGATAGGGAGGGGTGTAGCGGCTGGATGTGGTTACAGTGTTTGGAGGGGTGTATGGGCTGGAGGAGGTTACAGAATAAGGGAGGCTAGTAGGGGCTGGAGGAGGTTACAGAGATAGGGACCATTCTAAGGGCTGGAGGAGGTTACAGAGATACGGAGTGTTGTAGGGGCTGGAGGAGGTTAGAGAGATAGGGAGGGCTGCAGGGGCTGGTGGTGGTTTCAGTGATAGGGAGGGGTGTTGGGGCTGGAGGTGGTTACAGAGATAGGGAGGGGTGTAGATTGCTTGGGGGGGTTACAGAGATAAGGAGGTGTGTAGGGGGCTGCAGGAGGCTTCCAGAGATAGGGAGGGGTGTAGGGGCTGGAGGATGTTACAGACGTAGGAAGTTGTGTAGGGGCTGGAGGAGGTTACAGGGATAGGAACTTGTGTAGGGTCTGGAGGTGGTTACAGAAATAGGGAGGGGTGCAGGGGCTGGATGTGGTTACAGCGATAGGGAGGGGTGTTGGGGCTGGAGGTGGTTACAGAGATAGGGAGGGGTGTAGTTGGCTGGAGGTGGATACAGAGATTGGGAGGGCTGTAGGGTCTGGAGGAGGTTACAGAGATAGGTGGGGGTTGTAGGTGGCTGGAGATGGTTACAGAGATAAGGAGGGCTGTAGGGGCAGGAGAAGTTTACAGAGATAGGGAGGTGTGTAGGGGCTGGAGGAGGTTACAGAGATAGTGAGGGGTGTTGATGGCTGGAGGTGGTTACAGTGATGGGGAGGGAGTAGCTGGCTGGAGGTGGTTATGGAGATAGGGAGGGCTGTAGCTGGCTGGAGGTTCTTCCAGAGCTACGGAGCAGTGTAGGTGCTGGATGTGGTTACGGAGATAGGGAGGTGTGTAGTGGGTGGAGATAGTTACAGAGGTAGGGAGCATTGTATGGGCTGGAGGAGGTAACAGACATAGTGTGGGGTGTAGTGGCTGGAGGAGGTTATAGAGATAGGGAGGATTGTACGGGCTGGAGGAGATTACAGAGATAGGGAGGGTTGTAGGGGCTGGAGGAGGTTACAGAAGTAGGGATGCTTGTAGGGTATGGAGGTGGTTACAGAGAGATGGAGGCGTGTAGGTTGGCTGGAGGAGGTTATGGAGATAGGGAGGGTTGTAGGGCTGGAGGAGATTACAGAGATAGGGAGGGATTTAGTGAGTGGAGGAGGTTACCGAGGTAGGGAAGGTTGTAGGGGTTGGAGGAGGTTACAGAGATAGGGAGCGTTATAGTGGCTGGAGGAGGTTACAGAGATAGGGAGTGGTGTAGGGGCTGGTGGAGGTTACAGAGATAAGGAGGGATGTAGGTGCTGGAGAGGGTAAATGAGGTAAAGTGGGCTGTACGGGCTGGAGGAGTTTAGAGAGAAAGAGAGGGGTGTAGGGGCTGGAGGAGTTTAGAGAGATAGAGAGCGGTGTAGCGGCTGGAGGATTTTACGGAGATAGGTAAGGTTTTAGGGGCTGGAGGAGGCTACAGAGATAGGGAGGTTTGTAGGGCTGGAGGAGGTTACAGAAATAGGGAGGAATGCAGTGAGTGGAGGAGGTTACAGAGATAGGGAAGGTTGTAGTGAGTGGAGGAGGTTACAGGGATAGGGAGGGGTGTAGAGGCTGGAGGAGGTTACAGTCATTGGAAGGGTGTAGGGACTGGAGGAGATTACACAGATCGAGAGGTCTGTAGGGGATGTTGTAGTTTACAGAGACATGGAGGGTTGTAGGAGATGGAGAAGTTTACAGAGATAGGGAGATGTGTAGGCGCTGGATGGTGTTTCAGTGTTAGGGAGTGTTGTAGGTGCTGGAGGAGGTTACAGAGTTAGGGAGGGGTGTAGGGGCTGGAGCTGGTTATGGAGATAGGGAGGTGTGTAGTGGGTGGTGGTGGTTACAGAGGTAGGGAGCATTGTAGGGGCTGGAGGAGGTAACAGAGTTACGGAGGGATGTAGAGGTTGGAGGAGGTTACAGAGATAGGGAGGCGTGAAGGTGCTGGAGGAGTTTACAGCTTTTGGGAGGTTTGTAGGGGCTGGAGGAAGTTACAGAAATACAGAGGCTTGTAAGGGGTGGAGGTGGTTACAGAGAGAGGGAGGCGTGTAGGTTGGCTGGCGGAGGTTAAAAAGATAAGGGTTGTAGTGAGTGGTGGAGGTAACAGAGACAGGGAGCTGTGTAGGGCCTGGAGGATGTTAAAGAGATAGGGAGGGTTGTAGTGAGTGGAGGAGTTTATGGAGATAGGTAGGTCTGTAGGGGCTGGAGGATGTTACAGAAATAGGGAGGGGTGTAGGGACTGGAGGAGTTTACAGAGATAGGGTGGGTTGTAGTGAGTGGAGGGGATTACAGAGATAGGAAGGGTTGTAGGGGCTGGAGGAGTTTACAGAGATAAGTAGGGGTGTATGGGCTGGAGGAGGTTACAGCGATACGGAGGTATTTAGGGACTGGAGGAGGTTACAGAGATAGGGCGGGTATAGGGGCTGGAGGTGGTTACAGAGGTAGGGAGGTTTGTAGGGGCTGGAGGAGGTTACAGAAATAGGGAGCATTATAGAGGTGGGAGGTGGTTACAGAGATAGGGAGGGGTGTAGGGGCTGGACAAGGTTTCAGAGATAGGGTGTGTTGTAGGTGGCTGGAGGTGGTTACAGAGATAGGGAGTCGTGTAGTTTGGCTGCAGGAGGTTACGGAGATAGGGATGGGTGTAGGGGCTGGAGGAGGTTACAGAGATAGGGAGTGGTGTAGCGGCTGGAGGAGTTAACAGAGATAGGAAGGGGTGTACGGGCTGGAGGAGGGTACAGAGATAGGGAGGGTTGTAGGGGGTTGGGGGATGTTACAGACATAGGGAGGGTTGTAGTGAGTGAAGGAGGTTACAGAGATAGGGAGGGGTGTAGGTGGCTGGATGTGGTTACAGACATATGGAGGGGTGTATGGGCTAGAGGAGAGTACAGAGATAGGGAGGGTGTAGGAAGCAGGAGGCTGTTACAGAGATAGGGATGGGTGTAGGGGCTGGAGGAGTTTACAGAGATAGGAGGGATGTAGGGGCTGGATGAATTTACAGAGATAGGGTGGGGTGTAGGTGCTGGAGGAGGTTACAGAGATAGGGAGGGGTGTAGGGTCTGGAAAATTTACTGAGATAGGGATGGGTGTAGGGTGCTGGAGGAGATTACAGAGATAGGGAGGTTTGTAAGTGCTGGAGAAGGTTACAGAGATAAGGAGGGTTGTAGTGAGTGGAGGAGGTTACAGAGATAGGGGGTCTTGTAGGGTGTGGCAGAGGTTACAGAAATTGGGATAGTTGTAGTGAGTGTAGGAGGTTACAGAGAAAGGGAGGGTTCTAAGTGCTGGAGGATTTTACAGAGATTGGGAGGGGTGTAGGGGCTGGAGGAGGTTACAGAGATAGGGATGGGTGTAGGGGCTGGAGGAAGTTACAGAGATAGGGAGGGGTTTAGGGACTGGAGGAGCTTACAGAGATAGAGATGGGTGTAGGTGCTGGAGGAGGTTCTAGATATAGGGAGGGTTGTATGGGCTGGAGGAGGTTACAGAGATAGGGATGGTTGTAGTGATTGTAGGAGGTGATAGAGAAAGGGAGGGTTGTAGGGAGTGGAGGACATTACAGACATAGGGAGGGTTGTAGAGGCTGGAGGATTTTACAGAGATAGCAAGGAGTGTAGGGGCTGAAGGTTGTTACAAAAATAGTGAGCGTTGTAGGGGCTGGAGGAGGTTACAGAGAAATGGAAGCGTGTAGGGGCTGGAGAAGTTTACAGAGATAGGGAGGGTCATACAGGCTGGAGGAGGTTACAGAGATAGGTAGGGTTGTAGGGGCTGGAAGAGGTTACAGAATAAGGGAGGCTTGAAGGGGCTGGAAGAGGTTACAGAATAAGGGAGGCTTGAAGGGGCTGGAGGAGGTTGCAGAGATAGGTAGGGGTGTAGGGGCTGGAGGAGTTTACAGAGAAACGGAGCATTGTAAGGGCTGGAGGAGGTTACAGAGATAGGGAGGTTTGTAGTGTTGGAGCAGTTTACAGAGATAGGGAGATTTGTAGGGGCTGGAGGAGGTTACAGAAATGGAGAGGGTTGTAATGATTGGAAGATGTTACAGAGATAGGGAGGGGTGTAGGAGGTGGAGGAGGTTACAGAGATAGGGAGAGGTGTAGGGGCTAGAGGCGGTTACAGAGATGGTGAGTGTTGTACTGGCTGGAGGAGGTTACACAGATAGGGAGGTTTGTAGAAGCTGGAGTAGGTTACAGAGATCAGGACAGTTGTAGTGAGTGGAGTATGTTACAGAGATAGGAAGTGTGCAGGTGCTGGAGGAGGTTACAGAGATAGGGAGGGGTGTAGGTGCTGGAGGAGGTTACAGCGTTAGGGATGGGTGTCGGGGATGGAGGAGTTTACAGAGATAGGAAGGTGTGAAAGAGCAGGAGGAGGTTACTTTTTTGTGGAGGGTTGTATGGTCTTGAGGTTACAGAGATAGGGAGGGTTGTAGGGGCTGGAGGATGTTGCGGAGTTAGGGATGGGTTTAGGGGCTGGAGGAGGTTACAGAGATAAGGAGTGGTGTAGCGGCTGGAAGAGTTAACAGAGATAGGTAGGGGAGTACGGGCGGGAGGAGGTTACAGAGATAGGGAGATTTGTAGGGGCTGGACGAAGTTACAGAGATATGGAGGGTTGTAGGGGCTGGAAGATGTTACAGACATAGGGAGGGTTGTAGTGAGTGAAGGAGGTTACAGAGATAGGGAGGGCTGTAGGGGCTGGCGGAGGTTACAGAGATAGGGAGGGTGTAAGTGGATGGATGCGGTTACAGAGATATGGAGGGGTGTATGGGCTGGAGGAGATTACAGAGATAGGGAGGGGTGTAGGAGGCAGGAGGTGGTTACAGAGATAGGGAGGGGTGTAGGTGCTGGAGGAGGTTACAGAGATAGGAAGGGTTGTAGGGTCTGCACAAAGTTACTGAGATAGGGATGGGTGTAGGGTGCTGGAGGAGATTACAGATGTAGGGATGTTTGTAAGTGCTGGAGAAGGTTACAGAGATAGGGAGGGTTGTAGTGAGTGGAGGAGGTTACAGAGAGAGGGAGGGTTCTAGGGGCTGGAGGATTTTACAGAGATAGGGAGGGGTATAAGGGCTGGAGGAAGTTACAGAGATAGGGAGGGGTGAAGGGACTGGAGGAGGTTCCAGCGATACGGAGGTATTTAGGGACTGGAGGAGGTTACAGAGATAGGGAGGGTGTAGGGGCTGGAGGTGATTACAAAGACAAGGCGGGGTGGAGGAGCTAAAGAATGTTACAGAGATAGGGAGGGGTATATGTGGCTGGAGGTGGTTACAGAGGTAGGGAGGTTTTTAGGGGCTGGAGGAGGTTACAGAAATAGGGAGCATTATAGAGGCGAGAGGTGGTTACAGAGATACGGAGGGGTGTAGGGGCTGGACAAGGTTTCAGAGATAGGGAGTGTTGTTGATGGCTGGAGGTGGTTACAGAGATAGGGAGTCGTGTAGTTTGGCTGGAGGAGGTTACGGAGATAGGGATGGGTGTAGGGGCTGGAGGAGGTTACGGAGAAAGAGAGTGGTGTAGCGGCTGGAGGAGTTAACAGAGATAGGAAGGGGTGTACGGGCTGGAGGAGGTTACAGAGATAGGGAGATTTGTAGGGGCTGGACGACGTTACAGAGTTAGGGAGGGTTGTAGGGGCTGGAGGATGTTACAGACATAGGGAGGGTTGTAGTGAGTGAAGGAGGTTACAGAGATAGGGAGGGGTGTAGGTGGCTGGATGTGGTTACAGAGATATGGAGGTTTGTAAGTGCTGGAGGAGGTTACAGGGATAGGGAGCGGAGTAGGGTCTTGACAAATTTACTGAGATAGGAATGGGTGTAGGGTGCTGGAGGAGATTACAGAGATAGGGAGGTTTGTAAGTGCTGGAGAAGGTTACAGAGATAAGGAGGGTTGTAGTGAGTGGAGGAGGTTACAGAGATAGGGATGGGTGTAGAAAGCAGGAGGCTGTTACAGAGATAGGGAGGGGTGTAGGGGCTGGAGGAGATTACAGAGATAGGAGGGATGTAGGGGCTGGATGAGTTTACAGAGATAGGGAGGGGTGTAGGTGCTGGAGGAGGTTACAGAGATAGGGAGGGGAGTAGGGTCTTGACAAATTTACTGAGATAGGAATGGGTGTAGGGTGCTGGAGGAGATTACAGAGATAGGGAGGTTTGTAAGTGCTGGAAAAGGTTACAGAGATAAGGAGGGTTGTAGTGAGTGGAGGAGTTTACAGAGATAGGGGGTCCTGTAGGGTGTGGCAGAGGTTACAGAGATAGGGATGGTTATAGTGAGTGTAGGAGGTTACAGAGATAGGGAGGGGTGTAGGGGCTGGAGGAGGTTACAGAGATAGGGAGGGGTGTAGGGTCTGGAGGAAGTTACAGAGATACGGAGGGGTGTGGGAACTGGAGGAGCTTACAGAGATAGAGATGGGTGTAGGTGCTGGAGGAGGTTCTAGATATAGGTAGGGTTGTAGGGGCTGGAGGAGGTTACAAGATAGGGATGGTTGTAGTGATTGTAGGAGGTTATAGAGAAAGGGAGGGTTGTAGGGAGTGGAGGACATTACAGACATAGGGAGGGTTGTAAGGGCTGGAGGATTTTACAGAGATAGGAAGGCGTGTAGGGGCAGGAGGCGGTTACAGAGTTAAGGAGCGTTGTAGGGGCTGGAGGAGGTTACAGAGATAGGGAGGGGTGTAGGGGCTGGAGGAGTTTACAGAGATAGGGAGGGTCATACAGGCTGGAGGAGATTACAGAGATAGGTAGGGTTGTAGGGGCTGGAAGAGGTTACAGAATAAGGGAGGCTTGAAGGGGCTGGAGGAGGTTGCAGAGATAGGTAGGGTTGTAGGGGCTGGAAGAGGTTACAGAATAAGGGAGGCTTGAAGGGGCTGTAGGTTGTTGCAGAGATAGGTAGGGGTGTAGGGGCTGGAGGAGTTTACAGAGAAACGGAGCATTGTAAGGGCTGGAAAGGTTACAGAGATAGTGAGGTTTGTAGGGTTGGAGCAGTTTACAGAGATAGGGAGATTTGTAGGGGCTGGAGGAGGTTACAGAAATGGAGAGGGTTGTATTGAATGGAAGATGTTACAGAGACAGGGAGGTGTGTAGGAGGTGGAGGAGGTTACAGAGATAAGGAGATGTGTAGGGGCTAGAGGTGGTTACAGAGATAGTGAGTGTTGTACTGGCTTGAGGAGGTTACAGAGATAGCGAGGTTTGTAGAAGCTGGAGTAGGTTACAGAGATCAGGAGGGTTGTAGTGAGTGGAGTATGTTACAGAGATAGGAAGTGTGCAGGGGCTGGAGGAGGTTACAGAAACCGGGAGAGGGTTAGGTGCTGGAGGAGGTTACAGAGATAGGGATGGGTGTAGGGGCTGGAGGAGATAACGGAGATAGGGATGGGTGTCGGGGCTGGAGGAGTTTACAGAGATAGGAAGATGTGAAAGAGCAGGAGGAGGTTACTGAGTTGTGGGGTGTTGTAGGGTCTTGAGGTTACAGAGATAGGGAGGGTTGTAGGGGCTGGAAGAGGTTACGGAGATAGGGATGGGTGTAGGGGCTGGAGGAGGTTACAGAGATAAGGAGTGGTGTAGCGGCTGGAGGAGTTAAAAGAGATAGGTAGGGGAGTACGGGCGGGAGGAGGTTACAGAGATAGGGAGATTTGTAGGGGCTGGACGAAGTTACAGAGATATGGAGGGTTGTAAGGGCTGGAAGATGTTACAGACATAGGGAGGGTTGTAGTGAGTGAAGGAGGTTACAGAGATAGGGAAGGGTGTAGGGGCTGGCGGAGGTTACAGAGATAGGGAGGGTGTAGGTGGCTGGATGCGGTTACAGAGATATGGAGGGGTGTATGGGCTGGAGGTGATTACAGAGATAGGGAGGGGTGTAGGAGGTGGAGGAGGTTACAGAGATAGGGAGATGTGTAGGTGCTAGAGGTGGTTACAGAGATAGTGAGTGTTGTACTGGCTGGAGGAGCTTACAGAGATAGGGAGGTTTGTAGAAGCTGGAGTAGTTTACAGAGATCAGGAGGGTTGTAGTGAGTGGAGTATGTTACAGAGATAGGAAGTGTGCAGGGGCTGGAGGAGGTTACAGAAACCGGGAGAGGGTTAGGTGCTGGAGGAGGTTACAGAGATAGGGAGGGGTGTAGGGGCTGGAGGAGATAACTGAGATAGGGATGGGTGTAGGGGCTGGAGGAGGTTACAGAGATAAGGAGTGGTGTAGTGGCTGGAGGAGATTACAGAGATAGGGAGGGGTGTAGGAGGCAGGAGGTGGTTACAGAGATAGGGAGGGGTGTAGGTGCTGGAGGAGGTTACAGAGATAGTGAGGGGTGTAGGGTCTGCACAAAGTTACTGAGATAGGGATGGGTGTAGGGTGCTGGAGGAGATTACAGATGTAGGGATGTTTGTAAGTGCTGGAGAAGGTTACAGAGATAGGGAGGGTTGTAGTGAGTGGAGGAGCTTACAGAGATAGGGGGTCTTGTTGGTTGTGGCAGAGGATACAGAGATAGGGATGGTTGTAGTGAATGTAGGAGGTTACAGAGAGAGGGAGGGTTCTAGGGGCTGGAGGATTTTACAGAGTTAAGGAGGGGTATAGGGTCTGGAGGAAGTTACAGAGATAGGGAGGGGTGAAGGGACTGGAGGAGGTACAGAGATAGGGACAGGTTTAGGGGCTGGAGGAGGTTCCAGATATAGGGAGGGGTGCAGGGGCTGGAGGAGGTTACAGAGATAGGGATGGTTGTAGTGATTGTAGGAGGTTACAGGGAAAGGGAGGGTTGTAGGGAGTGGAGGACCTTACAGACATAGGGAGGGATGTAGGGGTTGGACGATTTTACAGACATAGGAAGGCGTGTAGGGGCTGTTGGATGTTACAGAGTTGGGAGGGGTGTAGGGGCTGGAGTTTCTTACAGAAATAGTGAGCGTTGTAGGGGCTGGAGGAGGTTACAGAGAAATGGAAGCGTGTAGGGGCTGGAGGAGTTTACAGAGATAGGGAGGGTCGTAGGTGCTGGAAGAGGTTACAGAATAAGGGAGGCTTGAAGGGGCTGGAGCAGGTTACAGAGATATGGAGGGGTGTATGGGCTGGAGGAGGTTACAGAGTTAGGGAGAGATGTAGGGGCTGGAGGTTGTTACAGAAATAGTGAGCGTTGTAGGGGCTGGAGGAGGTTACAGAGAAATGGAAGCGTGTAGGGTCTTGAGGAGTTTACAGAGATAGGGAGGGTCCTACTTGCTGGAGGAGGTTACAGATATAGGTAGGGGTGTAGGGGCTGCAGGAGTTTACAGAGAAACGGAGCATTGTATGGGCTGGAGGAGGTTACAGAGATAGGGAGGTTTGTGGGGTTGGAGCAGTTTACAGAGATAGGGACATTTGTGGGGGCTGGAGGAGGTTACAGAAATGGAGAGGGTTGTAGTGAGTGGAGGATGATACAGAGATAGGGAGGGGTGTTGGAGGTGGAGGAGGTTACAGAGATAGGGAGAGGTATTGGGTCTAGAGGTGGTTACAGAGATTGTGAGAGTTGTACTGGCTGGAGGAGGTTACAGAGATAGGGAGGGTTGTAGTGAGTGGAGTAGGTTACAGAGATAGGGAGTGTGTAGGGGCTGGAGCAAGTTACAGAAAAACGGGAGAGGGTTAAGTGCCGGAGGAGGTTACAGAGATAGGGAGGGTTGTAGGGCTGGAGGAGTTTACGGAGTTAGGGATGGGTGTAGGGGCTGGAGGAGGTTACAGAGATAGGGAATGGTGTAGCGGCTGGAGGAGTTAACTGAGATAGGAAGGGGTGTAGGGGCTGGAGGAGGTTACAGAGATAGGGAGATTTGTAGGGGCTGGACGAAGTTACAGAGATATGGAGGGTTGTAGATGCTGGAGGATGTTACAGACATAGGGAGGGTTGTAGTGAGTGAAGGAGGTTACAGAGATTGGGAGGGGTGTAGGGGCTGGAGGAGGGTACAGAGATAGGGGGAGGTGTAGGGGCTGAGGATGTTGCAGTGATAGGGTGGTGTCTATGTGGCTGGAGGTGGTTACAGCGATAGGGAGGGGTATAGGGTCTGGACGCTGTTACAGAAATATTGAGCCTTGTCGGGTCTGGAGGTGGTTACAGAGAAATGGAATGTTGCAGGGGCTGGAGGAGTATTCAGAGACAGGGAGGGTCGTACAGGCTGTAGGACGTTATAGAGATAGGTAGGTTTGTAGGGGCTGGAGGAGGTTACAGAATTAGGAAGGCTTGTAGGGGTTGGAGGAGGTTACAGAGATAGGTAGGGGTGTAGGGGCTGGAGGAGGTTACAGAATAAGGGAGGCTGGTAGGGGCTGGAGGAGGTTATAGACGTCAGGAGGGGTGTAGTGTCTGGAGGTGCTTACAGAGATAGTCAGAGTTGTAGTGGCTGGAGGAGGTTACAGTGATAGGGAGGTGTGTAGAAGCTGCAGTAGGTTACAGAGATCAGGATGGTTGTAGTGAGTGGAGGAGGTTACAGAGATAGTGAGTGGTGTTGGGGCTGGAGGAGGTTACAGAAACAGGGAGAGGGTTCGGTGCTGGAGGTGGTTACAGAGATAGGGAGGGTGTAGGGGCTGGAGGAGTTACGGAGATTGGGATCGGTGTAGGGGCAGGAGGAGGTTACAGAGATAGGGAGTAGTGTAGCGGCTGGAAGAGTTAACAGAGATAGGGATGGGTGTATTGGCTGGAGGACTTTACAGAGATAGGGAGATTTGTAGGGGCTGGACGAAGTTACAGAGTTAGGGAGGGTTGTAGGGTCTGAAAGAGTTTACAGACATAGGGAGGATTGTAGTGAGTGGAGGAGGTTACAAAGATAGGGAGGGGTGCAGGTGCTGGAGGAGGTTACAGGGAGAGGGAGGGGTGTAGATGGCTGTAGGTGGTTACAGAGATATGGATGGGTGTAGGGGATGGAGGAGATTACACAAAGAGGGATCGGTGTAGGGGCTGAATGAGTTTACCGAGATAGGGAGGGGTGTAAGTGCTGGAGGAGGTTACAGAGATAGGGAGGGGTGTAGGGTCTGGAGGAGGTTACGGAGATAGGGACCTTTGTTGGGGCTGGAGGAGGTTACAGAGATAGGGAGGTTTGCAGGGCTGGAGGATTTTACAGAGATAGGGAAGTTTGTTGGAGC
Organism: Carcharodon carcharias; assembly: GCF_017639515.1. NCBI lineage: Eukaryota > Metazoa > Chordata > Chondrichthyes > Lamniformes > Lamnidae > Carcharodon > Carcharodon carcharias. Next base: position 34,638,958 of record NC_054483.1, read on the forward strand.
TGCAGGAGGTTACAGAGATAGGGAGGGGTGTAGGGTCTGGAGTTGGTTACAGGGATAGTGAGAGTTGTAGTGACTGGAGGAGGTTACAGAGATAGGGTGGTTTGTAGAAGCTGGAGGAGGTTACAGAGATCAGGAGGGTTTTAGTGAGTGGAGGAGGTTACAGAGATAGTGAGGGCTGGAGTGAGTGGAGGATTTTACAGAAATAGGGAGGGTTGTAGATAGTGGAGGAGTTTACAGATATAGGGAGGTGTGTAAGGGCAGGAGGATATTACAGAGATATGGAGGGGTGTAGGTGGCTGGAGGTGCTTACAGAGATAGGGAGGGGTGTAGGGGCTGGCGGAGATTACAGAGATAGGGAGGGGTGTAGGTGGCTGGAAGTGATTACAGAGATAGGGAGGTTTTTTGGGGCAGGAGGAGGTAAAAGAGATAGGGAGCATTGTAGGTGCTGCAGGAGGTTACAGAGATAGGGAGGGTTGTTGGGATTGGAGGAGTTTACAGAGATAGGTTGCGATGTAGGTGTTGGAGGTGATTACATAGATAGGGAGGGTTGTAGGGGCTGGAGGAGGATACAGAGATAAGGAGAGGTGTAGGGTCTGAGGATGTTGCAGTGATAGGGAGGGGTGTATGTGGCTGGAGGTGGTTACTGAGATGGGGAGGGGTGTAGGTGCTGGAGGTGTTTACAGAGATAGGCTGTGTCGGGGCTGGATGTGGTTACAGAAAACGATTGGGATGTAGATGTCTGGAGGTGGTTACAGAGATAGGGAGGAGTGTAGGGGCTGGAGGTGGTTACAGAAATAGTGAGCGATGTAGGGGCTGGAGCAAGTTACAGAGATAGGTAGGGATGTAGGGGCTGGAGGAGGTAACAGAGATAGAGAGGGGTGAACGGGTTGGAGGAGGTTACAGAAATAGGGAGGGTTGTAGTGAGTGGAGGTGGTTACAGAGATAGGGATGGGTGTAGTGGCTGGAGGATGTTACAGATATAGGGAGGGTTGTCGGGGCTGGTGGAGGTTACAGAGATAGGGAGGGGTGTAGGGGCTGGAGGAGGTTACAGAGATAGTAGGGGTGTAGGGGCTGGAGGAGGTTACAGAGATAGGGATGGGTGTAGGGTGCTGGAGGATTTTGCAGAGATAGGGAGGGGTGTAGGGTGCTGGTGGAGGTTACAGAGATAGGGAGATTTGTAAGGGCTGAAGGAGGTTGCAGAAATGTGAGGGTTGTAGTGAATGGAGGAGGTTACAGAGATAGGGAGGGGTGTAGGGGCTGGAGGATTTTACAGAGATAGGGAGGGGTGTTGGGGCTGGAGGAGGTTACAGAGATACGGAGGTGTGTAGGGGCTGGAGGAAGTTACAGAGATAGGGAGGGGTGCAGGGACTCGAGGAGCTTACAGAGATAGAGAGGGGTGTAGGGGCTGGAGGAGGTTCCAGATATAGGGAGGGGTGTAGGGGCTGGAGGAGGTTACAGAGCTAGGGATGGTTGTAGTGATTGTAGGAGATTACAGAGAAAGGGAGGGTTGATGGGAGTGGTGGACATTACAGAGATAGGGAGGGTTGTAGGGACTGGAGGATTTTACAGAGATAGGAAGGCGTGTAGGGTCAGGAGATGGTTACAGAGTTAAGGAGGGTTGTAGGGGCTGGAGGAGGTTACAGAGATAGGGAGGGGTGTAGGTGGCTGGATGTGGTTACAGAGATATGGAGGGGTGTATGGGCTGGAGGAGATTACAGAGATAGGGAGCGGTGTAGGGGCTGGAGGAGTTTACAGAGATAGGAAGAATGTAGAGGCTGGAGATAGGGAGCGGTGTAGGGGCTGGAGGAGTTTACAGAGATAGGAGGAATGTAGGGGCTGGATGAGTTTACAGAGATAGGGAGGGGTGTAGGTGCTGTTGGAGGTTATAGAGATAGGGAGGGGTGTAGGGTCTGGACAAAGTTACAGAGATAGGGATGTGTGTAGGGTGCTGGAGGAGATTACAGAGATAGGGATGTTTGTAAATGCTGGAGAAGGTTACAGAGATAGGGAGGGTTGTAGTGAGTGGAGGAGGTTGCAGAGATAGGGTGTCTTGTAGGGTGTGGCAGAGGTTACAGAGATTGGGATGGTTGTAGTGAGTGAAGGAGGTTACAGAGAAAGGGAGGGTTCTAGGGGCTGGAGGATTTTACAGAGATAGGGAGGGGTGGAGGGGCTGGAGGACGTTACAGAGATACGGAAGTGTGTAGTGGCTGGAGGAAATTACAGAGATAGGGAGTGGTGTAGGGACTGGAGGAGCTTACAGCGATAGAGAGGGGTGTTGGGGCTGGAGGAGGTTACATAGAAATGGAAGCATGTAGGTTCTGGAGGATATTACAGAGATAGGGAGGGTCGTACAGGCTGGAGGAGCTTACAGAGATAGGTAGGATTGTAGGCGCTGGAAGAGTTTACAGTATAAGTGAGGCTTGAAGGGGCTGGAGGAGGTTACAGAGATAGGTAGGAGTGTAGGGGCTGGAGGAGTTTTCAGAGAAATGGAGCAATTCTAAGGGCTGGAGAAGGTTACAGAGATAGGGAGGTTTGTAGTGTTGGAGCAATTTACAGAGATAGGGAGATTTGTAGGTGCTGGAGGAGGTTACTGAAAATGGAGAGTGTTGTAGTGACTGGAAGATGTTACAGAGACAGGGAGTGGTGTAGGAGGTGGAGGAGGTTACAGAGATAGGGAGAGGTGTAGGGTCTGGAGGTGGTTACAGAGATAGTGAGAGTTTTCCTGGCTGGAGGAGGTTACAGAGATAGGGAGTGGTGTAGGGACTGGAGGAGCTTACAGTGATAGAGAGGGGTTTAGGGGCTGGAGGAGGTTCCAGATATAGGGAGGGGTGTAGGGGCTGGAGGAGATTACAGAGATAGGAAGGCGTGTAGGGGCAGGAGGAGGTTACAGAGTTAAGGGGGTTGTAGGGGCTGGAGGATTTTACAGAGATAGGGAGGGGTGTAGGGGCTGCAGGAGGTTACATAGAAATGGAAGCGTGTAGGTTCTGGAGGATATTACAGAGATAGGGAGGGTCGTACAGGCTGGAGGAGCTTACAGAGATAGGTAGGATTGTAGGGGCTGGAGGAGTTTTCAGAGAAATGGAGCAATTCTAAGGGCTGGAGAAGGTTACAGAGATAGGGAGGTTTGTAGTGTTGGAGCAATTTACAGAGATAGGGAGATTTGTAGGTGCTGGAGGAGGTTACTGAAAATGGAGAGGGTTGTAGTGACTGGAAGATGTTACAGAGATAGGGAGTGGTGTAGGAGGTGGAGGAGGTTACAGAGATAGGGAGAGGTGTAGGGTCTGGAGGTGGTTACAGAGATAGTGAGAGTTTTCCTGGCTGGAGGAGGTTACAGAGATAGGGAGGTTTGTAGAAGCTGGAGTAGGTTACAGAGATCAGGAGGGTTGTAGTGAGTGGAATAGGTTACAGAGATAGGGAGTGTGTAGGGGCTGGAGGAGGTTACAGTGATAGGGATGTTTGTAAGCGCTGGAGAAGGTTACAGAGATAGGGAGGGTTGTAGTGAGTGGAGGAGGTTACAGAGATAGGGGGTCGTGTAGGGTGTGGCAGAGGTTACAGAGATTGGGATGGTTGTAGTGAGTGTAGGAGGTGACAGAGAAAGGGAGGGTTCTAGGGGCTGGATGATTTTACAGAGATAGGGAGGGGTTTAGTAGCTGGAGGATGTTACAGAGGTACGGAGGTGTGTAGGGGCTGGAGGAGCTTACAGAGATAGAGTGGGGTGTAGGGGCTGGAGGAGGTTACAGAGATAGGGATGGTTGTAGTGATTGTAGGAGGTTGCAGATAAAGGGAGGGTTGTAGGGAGTGGAGGAGGTTACAGAGATAGGGGGTCGTGTAGGGTGTGGCAGAGGTTACAGAGATTGGGATGGTTGTAGTGAGTGTAGGAGGTGACAGAGAAAGGGAGGGTTCTAGGGGCTGGACGATTTTACAGAGATAGGGAGGGGTTTAGTAGCTGGAGGATGTTACAGAGATACGGAGGTGTGTAGGGGCTGGAGGAGCTTACAGAGATAGAGTGGGGTGTAGGGGCTGGAGGAGGTTACAGAGATAGGGATGGTTGTAGTGATTGTAGGAGGTTACAGATAAAGGGAGGGTTGTAGGTAGTGGAGGACATTATAGACATACGGAGTGTTGTAGGAGCTGGAGGATTTTACTGAGATAAGAAGGCGTGTAGGGGCAGGAGGTGGTTTCAGAGTTAAGGAGGGTTGTAGGGGCTGGAGGAGGTTACAGAGATAGGGAGGGGTTTAGGGGCTTTAGGTTGTTACAGAAATAGTGAGCGTTGTAGGGCCTGGAGGAGGTTACAGAGAAATGGAAGTGTGTAGGGGCTGGAGGAGTTTACAGAGATAGGGAGGGTCGTACAGGCTGGAGGAGGTTACAGAGATAGGTAGGGTTGTAGGGGCTGGAAGAGGTTATAGAATAAGGGAGGCTTGATGGGGCTGGAGGAGGTAACAGAGATAGGTAGGGGTGTAGGGGCTGGAGGAGTTTACAGAGAAACGGAGCATTGTAAGGGCTGGAGGAGGTTACAGAGATAGGGAGGTTTGTAGTGTTGGAGCAGTTTACTGAGATAGGGAGATTTGTAGGGGCTGGAGGAAGTTACCGAAATGGAGAAGGTTGTAGTGAGTGGAAGATGTTACAGAGATATGGAGGGGTGTAGGAGGTGGAGGAGTTTACAGAGATAGGGAGAGGTGTAGGGGCTAGAGGTGGTTACAGAGATAGTGAGAGTTGTACTGGCTGGAGGAGGTTACAGAGATAAGGATGTTTGTAGAAGATGGAGTAGGTTACAGAGATCAGGAGGGTTGTAGTGAGTGGAGTAGGTTACAGAAATAGGAAGTGTGTAGTGGCTGGAGGAGGTTACAGAAACGGGGAGTGGGTTAGGTGCTGGAGGAGGTTACAGAGATAGCGAGGGGTGTAGGGGCTGGAGGAGGTTCCAGATATAGGGAGGGGTGTAAGGGCTTGAGGAGATAACAGAGATAGGGAGGGTTTTAGTGAGTGGAGGAGTTTACCGATTTGGGGGGTGTGTGTAGGGGCTGGAGGATTTACGGAGTTAGGGAGTGGTGTAGGGACTGGAGGAGGTTACAGAGTTAGGGAGGGTGTAGAGGCTGGAGGAGGTTACGAAGATAGGGATGGATGTAAGGGCTGGAGCAGGTTACATAGATAGGGAGGGGTGTAGGGGCTGGAGGTGCTTACAGAGATAGGGAAGCTTGTAGTGAGTGGAGGAGGTTACAAATTTAGGGAGTGGTGTTGGGGCTAGAGTAGTTTGCAAAGATAGGGAGGGGTGTAGGGGCTGGAGATGGTTACAGACATAGAGAGGGCTGTTGAGGCTGGAGGATGTTGCAGAGATAGAGAGGTTTGTAGGGGCTGGAGGAGGTTGCAGAGATAGGGAGATTTGTAGGGTCTGTAGAACGTTACAGAGATGGGGAGGCTTGTAGTGAGTGGAAGAGGTTGCAGATTTTGGGAGGGGTGTAGGGGCTGGAGGAGGTTACAGAGATAGGTAGGGTTGTAGGTTTTGGGGCTGTTACAGAAATAGGAGGCTTTGTAGGGGCAGTAGTACGTTACAGAGGTAGGTAGGGTTGTAGGGGCTGAAGGAGTTTACAGAGTTAGGGAGGATTGTAGGGGCTGGAGGAGGTTACAGAGATAGGGAGGCTTTTAGTGAGTGGAGGAGGTTACAGATTTAGGGAGTGGTGTAGTGGCTGGCGGAGTTTACAATGATAGGGAGGGGTTTAGGGGCTGGAGGAGGTAACAGAGATATGGAGGGGTGAAAGGTCTGGAGAAGGTTACAGAGATAGGGAGGTTTTTAGGGGCTGGAGGAGTTGACAGAAATAGGGAGGGGTGTAGGGGCCAGAGGAGGTTACAGAGATAGGGAGGGGTGTAGGGGGCTGGAGATGGTAAGAGAGTTAGGGAGTGGTTTAGTGGCTTGAGGAGGTTACAGAGATCGGAAGTTTTGTAATGAGTGAACGATGTTACATAGATGGGGAGTGGTGTAGGGTCTGGAGGATGTGACAGAGATGGGGTGGGGTGTCGGGGCTGGAGCAGTTTACAGAGATAGGGAGAGGTGTAGGGGGCTGGAGGAGGTAACAAGATAGGGAGGGGTGTAGAGGCTGGAGGAGGTTACAGAGATAGGGAGGGTTGTAGGGGCTGGAGATGTAACAGAGATAGGGAGGCTTGTAGTGAGTGGAGGATAGGCAGGGTTGTAGGGGCCGGAGGACGTTACAGAGTTAGGGAGGGGTTTATGGGCTAGAGGTGTTTACATAGATAGGGAGTGGTGTTGGGGTTGGAGGAGGTTACAGAGATTGGGAGGGTTGTAGGGGCCGGAGGACGTTACAGAGTTAGGGAGTGGTTTATGGGCTGGAGGTGTTTACAGATATAGGGAGTGGTGTTGGGCTTGGAGGAGGTTACAGAGGTTGGGAGGGTTGTAGTTGTCTGGAGGTTACAGAGATTGGGAGGAATGTAGGTGCTGGTTGAGTTTATAGAGACTGGGAGCTGTGTAGGGAGCTGGAGGATTTTACAGAGTTTGGGAGGGTTCTAGTGGCTGGAGGAGGTTACAGAGATAGCGAGGGTTGTAGGGGCTGGAGGAGGTTACACAGATGGGGAGGGGTGTAGGGGCTGGAGGAGTTTACAGAGATAGGGAGGGTTGCAATGGCCTAAGGGGCTTACAGAGTTCGGGAGGGCTGTAGGGTTTGGAGGAGGTTACAGAGATTGGGATTGTTGTAGGGCTGGAGGGGTTTACAGAGATCGGGAGGATTGTAGGGGCTGGAGGAGTTTATAGAGATAGGAAGTGTTGTAGGTGCTGTAGTACGTTACAGAGATAGGGAGGCTTGTAGGGGCTGGAGGAATTTACAGAGATAGGGAGGGTTGTAGGGTGCTGGAGGAGGTTACAGAGTTAGGGAGTGGTGTAGGGACTGGAGGAGGTTACAGAGTTAGAGAGGGGTGTAGGGGCTGGCGGAGGTTACAAAGATAGAGAGGGGTGTAGCAGCTGGAGATGGTTACAAAGATAGAGTGGGTTATAGAGGCTGGAGTAGGTTACAGAGATAGGGATATTTTTAAGGGGCTCTAGTACTTTATGGAGATAGGGAGGGTTGTAGGGGCTGGGGGAGTTTACAGAGATAGGGAGGCTTGTAGTGAGTGGAGGAGGTTACAGATTTAGGGAGGAGGTTACAGACATAGAGAGGGTTGTATTGAGTGGAGGAGGTTACTGAGATAGGGTGGGTTGAAGGGAGTAGAGGAGGTTACTGAGATAGGGAGGGGATTAGGGGCTGGAGGCGGTTAGATAGATAGGGATGGGTGTAAGGGCTGAAGGAGTTTACAGAGATAGGGAGGGTTGTAAGAGCTGTAGGAGGTTATAGAGATATGAGGGGTGAAGGGGCTGGAGGATTTCACAGAGGTACGGTTGGTTGTAGGGGCTGGAGGAGGTTACAGAGCTCGGGAGGTTTGTAGGGGCTGGAGGTGGCTCCAGAGATAGGGAGGCGTTTAGGGACTTCAGGTAGTTAAAGAGATAGGGAGGGGTGTAGGTGGCTGGAGAAGGTTACAGAGATAGGGAGGGTTGTAGGGTTTGGGGGATGTAACAGAGATAGGAATGTTTGTAGGTGCTGTAGTACGTTACAGAGATAGGCTTGTAGGGGCTGGAGGAATTTACAGAGATAGGGAGTGGTGTAGGGACTGGAGGAGGTTACAGAGTTAGAGAGGGGTGTAGGGGCTGGCGGAGGTTACAAAGATAGAGAGGGGTGTAGCGGCTGGAGATGGTTACAAAGATAGAGAGGGTTATAGAGGCTGCAGAAGGTTACAGAGATAGGGATATTTTTAGGGGCCGTACTTTACGGAGATAGGGAGGGTTGTAGGGGCTGGGGGAGTTTACAGAGATAGGGAGGCTTGTAGTGAGTGGAGGAGGTTACAGATTTAGGGAGGGGTGTTGTGGCTAGAGGAGGTTACAGACATAGGGAGGGTTGTAGGGTTTGGGGGATGTTATGGAGATAGGGAGGGTTGTAGGGGCTGGAGGTGTTTACAGAGTTTGAAAGGTTGTAGGGCCTAGAGAGGTTACAGATATAGGGAGGCTTGTAGTGAGTGGAGGAGGTTACATATTTAGGGAGGGGTGTAGGGGCTGGAGGAGGGTACAAAGATTGGGACGGGTGTAGGGGCTGGAGATGGTTACAGAGATAGGGATGGTTGTAGGGGTTGGAGGAGATTACAGAGATAGGGAGGTTTGTAGAGGCTGGAGGAGGTTACAGATTTAGGGAGGAGGTTACAGACATAGGGAGGGTTGTAGTGAGTGGAGGAGGTTACTGAGATAGGGTGGGTTGAAGAGAGTAGAGGAGGTTAATGAGATAAGGAGGGGATTAGGAGCTGGAGGAGGTTAGAGAGATAGGGATGGGTATAAGGGCTGGAGGAGGTTACAGAGATAGGGAGGGTTGTAAGGGCTGTAGGAGGTTACAGAGATATGAAGGGTGTAGGGGCTGGAGGAGTTCACAGAAGTAGGGTTGGTTGTAGGGGCTGGAGGATGTTACAGAGCTAGGGAGGTTTGTAGGGGCTGGAGGTGGCTCCAGAGATAGGGAGGGGTGTAGGGACTTCAGGTAGTTAAAGAGATAGGGAGGGGTGTAGGTGGCTGGAGTTATTTACAGAGAGACGGAGGGTTGTAAGGGCTGGAGGAGGTTAGATAGATAGGGAGCGGTGTAGATGGCTGGAGTTGGTTACAGAGATAGGGATGGGTGTAGGGACTGGAGGAGTTTAGAGAGATAGAGAGGGTTGTGTGTGCTGAAGGCGGTTACAGAGATAGGGAGGGTTGTCGGTGCTGGAGGATCTAAAAAAAAGGGAGGGGTGTAGGGGGCTGGAGGAGGTAACAGAGATAGGGAGAGGTATACGGGACTGGAGGAGGTACAGAGATAGGGAGGGTTGTAGTGGCTAGAGGAGATTACGGAGATAGGCAGGGATGTAGGGGCCGGAGTAGGTTACAGATATAGGGATGGGTATATGCCCTGGAGGAGGTTACAGAGATAGGGAGCGTTGTAGGGGGCTGGAGGAGGTAACAAGTTAGGGAGGGGTGTAGCGGCTGGAGAAGGTTACAGGGATAGGGAGGGTTGTAGGGGCTGGAGGATGTTACAGAGTTACAGAGGGGAGTATGGGCTGTAGGACTTTATAGAGCCAGGGAGTGGTGTTGGGGTTGGAGGAGGTTACAGAGATTGGGAGGGTTGAATGGGACTGGAGGAGGTTACCGAGATAGGGAGGCTTGTAGTGAGTGGAGGAGGTTACAGATTTAGGGAGGGGTGTTGTGGCTAGAGGAGATAACAATGATAGGGAGGGGTTTAGGGGGCTGGAGGAGGTAACAGAGATAGGGAGGGGTGAAGGGTCAGGAGAAGGTTACAGAGATAGGAACTGGAGGAGTTGACAGAGATTTGGAGGTGTGTAGGGGCTGGAGGAGGTTACAGAGATAGGGTGGGTTGTAGTGACTGGAGGAGGTTACAGAGATAGGGAGGCTTCTAGTGAGTGGAGGAGGTTACAGATTTAGGGACTGGTGTAGGGGCTGGAGGAGGGTACAGAGATAGGGAGGGTTGTAGTGAGTGGAGGAGGTTACAGAGATAGGGAGGGTTGTAGTGAGTGGAGGAGGTTACAGAGTTGGAAGGGTTGTAGTGAGTGGAGGAGGTTACTGACATAGGGTGGGTTGAAGGGAGTAGAGGAGGTTAAAGAGATAGCGAGGGGATTAGGGGCTGGAGGAGGTTACAGAGATAGGGAGGGTTGTAGTGGCTGGAGGAGGTTATAGAGGAAGGGAGCATTGTAGGGGCTGGAGGAGGTTACAGAGATAGGGAGGGTTGTAGTGAGTGGAGGAGGTTACTGAGATAGGGTGGTTTGAAGTGAGTAGAGGAGGTTAAAGAGATAGGGCGGGGATTAGAGGCTGGAGGAGGTTAGAGAGTGAGGGAGGGTTTTTGGGACTGGAGAGGGATACAGAGTTAGGGAGGTCTATAGGGGCTGGAGGAGGTTACAGAGATAGGGGGGTTGTATGGGCTGGAGGAGGTTACAGAGATAGTGAGGGTTGTAGTGAGTGTAGGAGGTTACAGAGTTTGGGAGGGTTGAAGGGAGTGGAGGGGGTTACAGAGATTAGGTGGGTTTTAGCGGCTGGAGGAGGTTACAATAACATACACTCGTATAGAGCAGCACACCCTCAATTACCAACCCTCTAATCGTGCAGCTCACCCTCAGTTACTGACCCTCCAATAGTGCAGCACATCCTCAATTACTTACACTACAATAGTGCAGCACACCCTCAATTACTGAACCTCCAATAGTGCAGCACACCCTCAGTTACTGACACACCTATAGTGCAGAACACCCTCAATTACTGACACTCCAATTGTGCAGCCACCCTCGATTACATACACTCGAATAGAGCAGCACACCCTCAATTACTGACCCTCCAATCGTGCAGCTCACCGTCAATTACTGAGACTCCAACAGTGCAGAACTGCCTCAATTACTGACACTCCAATAGTGCAGCACACCCTCAATTCATGGCACTCCAATAGTGCAGCACATCCTCAATTAATAACACTCTACTAGTGCAGCAGACACTCAATTGCTGACCCTCCAATAGTGCTGCACCCTCAATTACTGACAATCCAATAGTGCTGCACACCTTCAATTACTGAACTTCCGACAGTGCAGAACACCCTCAATTACTGACACTAAAATTGTGCAGCACACCATCAATTACTGAGACTCCAATAGTGCTGCACACCCTCAATTATTGAACCACCAATAGACCAGCATACCGTCAATTACTGACACTCCAATAGTGACGCAAACCCAAAATTACCGACAATCCAGTGGTGCATCACACCCTCAATTTCTGACACTACAATCGTGCAGAACACCCTCAATTACTAACCCACTAATAGTGCAGCACACCCTCGATTACTTACACTTGAATAGTGCAGCAAACCGTTAATTTCAGACCCAACAATAGTGCAGCACACCCTCAATTACGGACCCTCCAATAGTGCAGCACACCCTCAATTACTGACAATTCAAATGTACACCACAGCCTCAATTACTTACACTCCAATAGAGCAGCACCCCCTCAATTACTGACCCTCCAATAGTGCAGCACACACTCAATTATTGACCCTCCAATAGTGCAGCGTACCGTCAATTACTGACACTCCAATAGTGCAGCACACCCTCAATTATTGACCCTCCAATATTGCAGCATACCGTCAATTACTGACACTCCAATAGTGCAGCACACCCTCAATTACTGGCACTCCAATCGTGCAGCACACCCTCAAATACTGAAACTCCATTAGTGCAGAACACCCTCGATTAATGATACACCTATTATGCAGCACACCCTCCATTACTGACCCTCCAATCATGCTGCAAACACTCAATTACTGACACTCCAATACTGCAGCACACCCTCAATTACTTACATTCGAATAGTACAGCACACCCTCAATTACTAACACTCCAATAGTGCAGCACCCCCTCAATTACGGACCCTCCAATTGTGTAGCGCACCCTCAATTACGGACCCTCCAATAGTGCAGCACAGCCTCAATTACTTCCACTCCAATAGTGCAGCACACCCACAGTTACTGACCCTCCAATAGTGCAGCACACCCTCAATTACTGACCCTCCAATAGTGCAGCACACACTCAATTTCTGACCCTCCAATAGTGCAGCACACCCTCAATTACTGACCCTCCAATAGTGCAGCACACCCTCAATTACTAACCCTCCAATAGTGCAGCACACACTCAGTTACTGACCCTCCAATATTGCAGCACACAATTACTGACGCTCCAATTGTGCAGCACACCCTCAATTACTTACACACCAATAGTGCAGAACACCCTCAATTACTGACACTCCAATAGTGCAGAGGACCCTCAATTACTGACACTCCAATAGTTCAGCACACCCTCAATTACTTACATTCGAATAGTACAGCACACCCTCAATTACTGACACTCCAATAGTGCAGCATCCCCTCAATTACGGACCCTCCAATTGTGTAACACACCCTCAATTACAGACCCTCCAATAGTGCAGCACAGCCTCAATTACTTCCACTCCAATAGTGCAGCACACCCACAGTTACTGACCCTCCAATAGTGCAGCACACCCTCAATTACTGACCCTCCAATAGTGCAGCACACACTCAATTTCTGACCCTCCAATAGTGCAGCACACCCTCAATTACTGACCCTCCAATAGTGCAGCACACCCTCAATTACTGACCCTCCAATAGTGCACCACACCCTCAGTTACTGACCCTCCAATATTGCAGCAGACAATTACTGACACTCCAATTGTGCAGCAGACCCTCAATTATTGACCCTCCAATAGTGCAGCATACCGTCAATTACTGACAATTCGTAACCTTTTTCAAAGCTGCGCGTGCCCCCGGTTTCATTTTATTCTTCGTCTCATCCGACGCCTCAACAAGAAACTTTTTCTCTTTCTCTCAAGTGCTAAGGAACGCAAGCTCCAACAACTCATCGACACCAACACCCATCTAGGACCCTCGACCCCTGCGTGTCCCTCCGTCCCCACCCCATCTTCCAATCCCAGCCCCAGCCGTGTATTCACTATACCCCCTGACCTTCCCCTCTCCGACGCTGAATGTTCAGTGCTCAGCAAAGGACTTTGTTTCATACTTCCTTACGCCCTCATCTCAATGAATTTCGGGCTCGGCACGGTGCTGAACTCTTCTTCCGCCGTCTTCGTCTCCGTGCTCACTTTTTTGGGCAGGAGTCCTCTCTCCATTCAATGGATCCTTTAACCCACATCCAATATTCTCCCTCCACCTGGACCCCTCCCTCTGGATTCTTACCTTCTCTTGATCTTTTCATTGAGAACTGTCGGCGCGACATTAGTTGTCTCAATTTCTCAGCTCCTCTCACCCATTCTAATCTCTCTCTCTCTGATCTTACTGCAGTCCATTCTCTCAGGTCCAACCCTGACATTGTCATCAAACCCGCTGACAAGGGTAGTGCTGTTGTTGTCTGGCGCACTGACCTCTACCTCGCGTAGGCTGAGCGTCAACTCGCAGACACTTCCTCCTACCTCTCCCTGGACCACAACCCCACCACTGAACATCAAGCCATTGTTTCCAGGACTGTCACTGACCTCATCTCCTCTGGGGATCTTCCTCCCACAGCTTCCAACCTGATAGTCGCTCAACCTCGGACGGCCCGCTTCTACCTCCTACCCAAAATCCACAAACAGAACTGTCCTGGTAGACCGATCGTGTCAGCTTGCTCCTGCCCCACAGAACTCATTTCTCGTTATCTTGACTCCCTTCTCTCTCCCCTTCTCCAGTCCCTTCCCACCTACATCCGTGATTCCTCTGACACCTTACGTCACATCAACAATTTCAAGTTCCCTGGCCCCAACTGCTTCCTCTTCACCATGGACGTCCAATCCCTCTACACCTCCATCCCCCACCAGATGGTCTGAGGGCCATTAGCTTCTTCCTGGAACAGAGGCCCGAACAATCCCCATCCACCACTACTCTCCTCCGTCTGGCTAAACTTGTTCTCACACTGAACAATTTCTCCTTTAACTCCTCTCACTTCCTCCAAATAAAAGGTGTGGCTATGGGTACACACATGGGCCCCAGCTATGCCTTTCTCTTTATGGGGTATGTGGAACATTCCTTGTTCCAGTCCTACTCCGGCCCCCTCCCACAACTCTTTCTCCGGTACATCGATGATTACTTCGGTGCTGCTTCATGCTCTCGTCAGGACTTGGAAAAATTTATTAATTTTGCTTCCAATCTCCACCCCTCCATCATTTTCACATGGTCTATCTCTGACACTTCCCTTCCCTTCCTTGACCTCGCTGTCTCAATCTCTGGTGATAGACTGTCCACCAATATCCATTACAAGCCTACCGACTCCCACAGCTACCTCGACTACAGCTCCTCACACCCCGCTTCCTGTAAGGACTCCATCCCATTCTCTCAGTTCCTTCGCCTCCGTCACATCTGTTCCGATGATACCACTTTCAAAAACAGTTCCTCTGACATGTCCTCCTTCTTCCTTAACCGAGGTTTTCCACCCACGGTGGTTGACAGGGCCCTCAACCGTGTCCGGCCCATCTCCCGCGCATCCGCCCTCACGCCTTCTCCTCCCTCCCAGAAACATGATAGGGTCCCCCTTGTCCTCACTTATCACCCCACCAGCCTCCGCATTCAAAGGATCATCGTCCGTCATTTCCGCCAACTCCAGCATGATGCCACCACCAAACCCATCTTCCCTTCACCTCCACTGTCAGCATTCCATAGGGATCGTTCCCTCTGGGACACCCTGGTCCACTCCTCCATCACCCCCTACTCCTCAACCCCCACCTATGGCACCTCCCCATGCCCACGCAAAAGATGTACCACCTGCCCCTTCACTTCCTCTCTCCTCACCGTCCAAGGGCCCAAACACTTCTTCCAAGTGAAGCAGCATTTCTCTTGCATTTCCCCTAACTTAGTCTACTGCATTCGTTGCTCCCAATGCGATCTCCTCTACATTGGAGAGATCAAACTTAAACTGGGCGACCGCTTTGCAGAACACCTGCGGTTTGTCCGCAAGAAAGACCCAAACCTCCCTGTCGCTTGCCATTTTAACACTCCACCCTGTTCTCTTGCCCACATATCTGTCCTTGGCTTGCTGCATTGTTCCAGTGAAGCCCAACGCAAACTGGAGGAACAACACCTCATCTTCCGACTAGGCACTTTACAGCCTTCCGGACTGAATATTGAATTCAACAACATTAGGTCTTGAACTCCGTCTTCCATCCCCACCCCCTTTCTGTTTCTTCTCCCTTCCTTTTGCTTTTTCCAATAAATTATATAGATTTTTCTTTTCCCACCTGTTTCCATTATTTTTAAAATTTTTAAAATCTTTTATGCTCCCCCACCCCCACTAGAGCTGTACCTTGAGTGCCCTACCATCCATTCTTAATTAGCACATTCGTTTAGATAATATCACCAACTTCAACACCTGTGTTCCTTTGTTCTTTTGTCTGTGACATCTTTTGATGATCTGCTTCTATCACTGCTTGTTTGTCCCTACAACCACACCACCCCCCCCTCCACTTCTCTCCACCCACCCAACACCCCCACCCCCCCACACCTTAAACCAGCTAATATTTCACCCCTTTCCTTGGATTCAACTAGTTCTGGTGAAAGGTCATGAGGACTCGAAATGTCAACTCTTTTCTTCTCCGCTGATGCTGCCAGACCTGCTGAGATTTCCAGGTAATTCTGTTTTTGTTTTGGATTTCCAGCATCAGCCGTTTTTTGTTTTTATCAATTACTGATACACCTATCACGCAGCACATCCTCAATTACCGACCCTCCCATCATGCAGCACACCCTCAATTACTGACACTCCAACAATACAGAACAGCCTCAATAACTGACACTCCAATAGTGCAGCACACCCTCAATTAATGACACTCCAATTGTGCAGCAAACCCTCAATTACTGACACTCCAACAATGCAGAACAGCCTCAATAACTCACACTCCAATAGTGCAGCACACCCTCAATTAATGACACTCCAATAGTGCAGCACACCCTCAATTACTTACACACTAATAGTGCAGCAAATGCTCAATTACTGACACTCCAATAGTGCAGAAGACACTCAATTACTGACACTCCAACAGGGCAGCACACCCTAAATTACTTACACTCGAATAGTGCAGCACACACTCAATTACTGACACTCCAATAGTGCAGCACACCCTCAATTACTGACCTTCCAATAGTGCAGCACAGCCTCAATTACTTACACTCCAATAGAGCAGCACCCGCTCAATTACTGAGCCTCTAATAATGCAGCACACCCTCAATTACTGACACTCCAACAATGCACACAGCCTCAATTACTTACACTCCAAAAGAGCAGCACCCGCTCAATTACTGACACTACAATAGTGCAGCATACCGTCAATGACAAACACTCCAATAATGCAGCACACCCTCTATTACTGAACTTCAGTAGTGCAGCACACCCTCAATTACTGATAATATAATTGTGCAACAAACCCTCAATCACTGGCACTCCAATAATGCAGCACACCCTCAATTACTGATCCTCCAGTAGTGCTGCAGACCGTCAACTTCTGACCAACCAACAGTGCAGCACAACCTCAATTATTGACCATCCAGTCGTACAGCACACCCTCAATTACTGACATTCTAGTATGCAGCACATCCTCAATTACTGACACTCTAGTATGCAGCACATCCTCAATTACTGACACTGCAATAGTGCAGCACTCCCTCAATTATTGACCCTCCAGTAGTGCAGCACACCTTTAATTACTTACACTCCAATAGGGCAAAACACCCTCATTTACTGATACACATTTACAGCAGCACACCCTCAATTAGCGAGCCTCCAATCGTGCAGCACAACCTCAATTACAGACACCCCAACAGTGCAGAACAGCCTCAATTACTGACACACCAATAGTGAATCACAGCCTCAATTAATGACCCGCAAATAGTGCAGCACACCCTCAATTACTAACCCTCCAGTTCTGCAGCACATCTTCAATTACTGACCTTCCGACAGTCCAGAACACCCTCAATTACTGACACTCCAATAGTGCAGCACAGCCTCAATTACTGACCCACCAAAAGGGCAGCACACCCTGAATTACTGACCCTCCAACAGTGCAGCACACCATCAATTACTGACACTCCAACAGTGCAGCACACCCTCAATTACTGACACTCCAACAGTGCAGCACACCCTCAATTACTGACACTCTAGTAGCGCAGCAGACACTCAATTACAGACCCTCCAATATTGCAGTACACCCTCAATGACTTACACTCCAATAGTGCAGCACACCCTCAATTATTGACACTCTAGTAGCCCAGCAGACACTCTATTAATGATCCTCCAATAGTGCAGCACCCTCAATAGCTGACACTCCAATAGTGCAGCACACCCTCAATTATTGACCCTCCAATAGTGCAGCATATAGTCAATTCCTGACATTCCAATAGTGCAGCACACCCCCAATTACTGACATCCTACTGGCGCAGCAGACGCTCAATTACTGACACTCCAATAGAGTGGCACATCCTCAATTACTGATAGTACAATAGTGCAGCACACCCTCAATAAATGACACCCCAACAGTGCAGCACACCCTCAATTACTGACAGTCCAATAGTGCAGCATACCTGCAATTACTGACCCTCCAGTAGTGCAGCGCAGCCTCAATTACTTGCACTCCAAAAGAGCAGCACACCTGCAATTACTGACCGTCCAATAATGCTGCACAGCCTCAAATACTTACACTCCAAAAGAGCAGCACCCGCTCAATTAGTGAGACTCTAGTAGAGCAGCAGACACTCAAGTACTGACACTACAATTGTGCAGCACACCCTCAATTATTGACCCTCCAATAGTGCAGCATACCGTCAATTACAGATGCTCCAATAGTGCAATACTGACCTCCAGTAGTGCAGAACACCCTCAATTACTGATAATATAATAGTGCTGCACACCCTCAAGTACTGACCATCCAATAGTGCAGCACACTCTCAATTGCTGACACTCCAATAGTGAATCACACCCTCAATTACTTATACACGAATAGAGCAGCACCCCCTCAATTACTGACCCTCCAATAGAGCATCACACCCTCAATTACTGACCCTCCAATAGAGCATCATACCCTCAATTACTGACCCTCCAATAGAGCATCACACCCTCAATTACTGACACTCCAATAGAGCAGCACCCCCTCAATTACTGACCCTCCAATAGAGCATCACACCCTCAATTACTGACACACTAGAATCGGATCAGACACTCAATTACTGACCCTCCAATAGTGCAGCACTCCCTCAATTCCCGACCATCCAATCGTGCAGCACAGCCTCAGTTACTGACGCTCCAACAGTGCAGGACATCCTCAATTACTGACACTACAATAGTGCAGCACACCCCCAATTACTTACACTCTAGTAGCAGAGCAGACAGTCAAATACTGACACTCCTCTAGTGCAGCACACCTCAATTTTAGACTGCCCAATAGTGCAGCATACCGTCAATTACAGACTCTCCAATAATGCAGCAAACCCTCTATTACTGACCTCCAGTAGTGCAGCACACCCTCAATTACTGATAATATAATAGTGAAGCACACCCTCAATTACTGACCCTCCAATAGTGCAGCACACTCTCAATTGCTGACACTCCAATAGTGCAGCACACCCTCAATTACTTATAAACCTATAGTGCAGCTCACCCTCAATTACTGACAAACCTATACTGCAGATCTCCCTCAATTACTGACCCTCCAATCATGCAGCACATCCTCAAATAATGACATTCCAACAATGCAGAACAGCCTCAATTACTGACACTACAATAGTGCAACAAACCCCCAATAACTAACACTCTAGTAGCAGAGCAGACAGTCAAATACTGACACTCCAATAGTGCAGCACACCACAATTTTTGACCGTCCAATAGAACAGCTACCGACAATTACTTACACTCCAATAGTTCAGCACACCCTCAATTAATGACACTCCAATATTGCAGCACAGTCTCAATTACTGAACCTCCAATAGTGCAGCACATGTTCAATTACTGACCCTCCAATAGTGCAGCACACCCTCAATTACTTACACTCCAATATGCAGCACACCCTCAATTTCTGAACCAACAGTGCAGAACAGCCTCAATTACTGACCATTCAATAGTGCAGCATACCATCAATTACTGACACTCCAATAGAGCAGCACACCCTCAATTATTGACCCTCCAATAGTGCAGCACACCCTCAATTACTGATAGTACAATAGTGTAGCACATTCAATTACTGACACTCCAATAGTGCAGCACCCTCCAATACTGACACTCGAATAGTGCAGCATACCCTCAATTACTGACCCTCCAATAGTGCAGCACACCCTCAATTACTTACACTCCAATATGCAGCACACCCTCAATTTCTGACCCTCCAATTGTGCAGCACACCCTCAATTTCTGACCCTCCAATTGTGCAGCACACCCTCAATTACTGACACTCCAATAATGCAGCACACTCTCAATTACTGACACTCCAATAATGCAGCAAACCGTCAATTGCTTACACATGAATAGTTCAGTAGACCCTCAATTACTGACCCTCCAATATTGCAGCACACCCTCAATTACTGACCCTCCAATAGTGCAGCATGCCGTCAATTACTGAAATTATGACAGTGCAGAACAGTCAATTACTTTCCTTCAAATAGGCCACCATACTCTCAATTACTGACACTCCAATAGTGCAGCAGACCCTCAATTACTGATACTCCAATAGTGCACCACGCTCAATTACTGACACTCCAAATGTGCAGCACACCCTCAATTATTTACGCTCCAATACTGCAGCACACCCTCAATTACCGTCTTCCAATCATGCAGCACATCCTCACTTACTTTCTCTACAACAGTGCAGCACAGCCTCAATTACTGACACTCTAATAACGAAGCAAACCCTCAATTACTGACCCTCCAATAATGCAGCACACCCTCAATTACTAACACTCCAATACTACAGCACAGCCTCAATTACTGACACACTAGTAGTGCAGCAAACACTCAATTACTGACACTCCAATAGTGCAGCACACCCTCAATTATTGAACCTCCAATTGTGCAGCACAGCCTCAATTACTGACCCTCCAACAGTGCAGAACAGCCTCAATTACTTACACTACAATAGAGCAGCACACCCCCAATAACTTACACTCTAGTAGTAGAGCAGACACTCAAATACTGACACTCCACTAGTGCAGCACACCACAATATTTGACCGTCCAATAGTGCAGCAAACCGTCAATTACTTACACTCCAATAGTGCAGCGTACCCTCAGTTACTGACTCTCCAATAGTGCAGCACAACTTCAATTACTGACACTCCAATAGTGCAGCATACCGTCAATTACTGACTCTGCAATAGTGTAGCACACATTCAGTTAATGAACTTCTGACAGTGCAGAATTACCTCAATTACAGAACCTCCAACTGTGCAGCACACCCTCAATTATTGACCCTCCAATAGTGCAGCACACCCTCAATTACTTACACTCCAATATGCAGCACACCCTCAATTTCTGACCCTCCAATTGTGCAGCACACCCTCAATTACTGACACTCCAATAATGCAGCACACTCTCAATTACTGACACTCCAATAGTGCAGCACCGTCAATTACTGACTCTCCAATAATGCAGCAAACCGTCAATTGCTTACACATGAATAGTTCAGTAGACCCTCAATTACTGACCCTTCAATATTGCAGCACACCCTCAGTTAATGAGACACCTGTAGTGCAGAACACCCTCAATTACCGACCCTCCAATCGTGCAGCTCACCGTCAATAACAGACTCTCCAACAGTGCAGAACAGCCTCAATTACTGACAAACCAATAGTGCAGCACGCCCTAAATAACTGAACTTACGACAGAGCAGAACAGTCAATTACTTTCCTTCCAATAGGCCACCATACTCTCAATTACTGACACTCCAATAGTGCAGCAGACCCTCAATTACTGATACACCAATAGTGCAGCACGCCCTAAACAACTGAACTTACGACAGAGCAGAACACTCAGTTACTTTTCTTCCAATAGGCCAGCATACCCTCAATTACTGAAACTCCAATTGTGCAGCACACCCTCAATTACTGACACTCCAATAGTGCAGAACACCCTCAATTACTGACCCTCCAATAGTGCAGCACACCCTCAATTAATTACACTGCAAAAGTGCAGCACACCATCAATTACTGACACTCTAGTACTGCAGCAGACACTCAATTACTGACCTCCCAATAGTGGAGCACAACCTGAATTACTTACACACCAATAGTGGAGCACACCTTCAATTACTGACACTCCAGTAGATCAGCACAACCTCAATTATTGACACTCCAAGAGTGCATCACACCCTAAATCACTTACGCCCGAATAGTGCAGCAGACCCTCAATTACTGACACTCCAATAGTGCAGCACACCTTCAATTACTGACACTCCAATAGAGCAGTACACCCTCAATTATTGACCCTCCAAGAGTGCAGCATACCATCAATTACTGACCCTCCAATAGTGCAGCACACCCTCAATTACTGACACACCAATTTTGCAGCACACCCTCAATTATTTACGCTCCAATACTGCAGCACATCCTCAATTACTGACCTCCAATCATGCATCACATCCTCACTTACTTACTCTACAACAGTGCAACACAGCCTCAATTACTGACACTCCAATAGTGCAGCACTCCCTCAATTACTAACACTCCAATACTACAGCACACCCTCAATTACTGACACTCTAGTAGCGCAGCAGACACTCAATTACTGACACTCCGATAGTACAGCACACACTCAATTATTGAACCTCCAATTGTGTAGCATACCGTCAGTTACTGACACTCCAATAGTGCAGCACATCCTCAATTACTGAAACTCCAATAGTTCAGCACATCCTAAATCACTTACCCTCGAATAGTGCAGCAGACCCTCAATTACTGACACTCCAATAGAGCATCACAACCTCAATTACTGACACTCCAATACTGCAGCACACCCTCAATTAATTAATTAAGTAATGCAGCACAGCCTCATTTACTTACGTTCCAATAGAGCAGCACCCCCTCAATTACTGACCCTCCAATAGTGAAGCACACCCTCAATTACCGACACTCTAGTAGCGCATCAGACACTCAATTATTGACACTCCAATAGTGCAGCACATGCTCAATTATTGATCCTCCAACAGTGCAGCATACCTTCTATTACTGACACTCCATTAGTGCAGAACACCCTCAATTTCTGACCCTCCAGGAGTGCAGCACATCCTCAATTACTGACCCTCCAATAGTGCAGCACACCATCAATTACTGACACTCCAATATTGCACCACACCCTCAATTAATGACACACCTATAGTGCAGAACCCCCTCAGTTACTGACCCTCCAATAGTGCAGCAGACCCTCAATTACTGACACTCCAATAGTGCAGCACACCCTCAATTACTGACACTCCAATAGTGCAGCAGACCCTCAATTACTGACACTCCAATACTGCAGCACACCCTCAATTACTGACCCTCCAGTAATGCAGCACAGCCTCATTTACTTACGTTCCAATAGAGCAGCACCCCCTCAATTACTGACCCTCCAATAGTGAAGCACACCCTCAATTACCGACACTCTAGTAGCGCATCAGATACTCAATTATTGACACTCCAATAGTGCAGCACATGCTCAATTATTGATCCTCCAACAGTGCAGCATATCTTCTATTACTGACACTCCATTAGTGCAGAACACCCTCAATTTCTGACCCTCCAGGAATGCAGCACATCCTCAATTACTGACCCTCCAATAGTGCAGCACACCCTCAGTTACTGACACTGAAATAGTGAAGCACACCCTCAATTATAGACCCTCTAATAGTGCAGCACACCCTCAATAATTGACCGTCCAATATTGCATCATACCGTCAATTACTGAAACTCCAATAGTGCAGCACACTGTCAATTACTGACCCTCTAATTGTGCAGTACACCCTCAATTACTGACGCTCCAATAGTGAAGCACACCCTCAATTACTGACACTACAATAGAGCAGCACACCCTCAATTACTAACACTCTGGTAGTGCAGCAGACACTCAATTACTGACACTCCAATAGTGCAGAACAACCTCAAATATTGCCACTCCAATAGTGCAGCACACCCTCAATTACTGACACTCCAATAGTGTATCACACCCTCAATTACTGACACACCTATAGTGCAGCACACCCTTTGTTGTTTACTCTCCAATACTGCAGCTCACCCTCAATTACTGACATTCTAGGCGCGCAGCAGACACTCAATTACTGACCCTCCAATAGTGCAGCACACCCTCAATTACTGAACTTACGACATTACAGAATACTCAATTACTTTCATTCCAATAGGTCAGCATACCCTCAGTTACTGACACTCCAATAGTGCAGCACAACCTCAATTACTGACAGTCCAATAGTGCAGCACACCCTCAATTACTGACAATCTAGTAGCACGGCACACCCACAATTATTGACCCTCCAATATTGCAGCACACCCTCAATTACTGACAGTCCAATAGTGCAGCACACCCTCAATTATTTACACTCCAATAGTGCAGTACACCATCTATTACTGAGCCTCCAATAGTGCAGCACACCCTCAATTACTTACACTCCAATAGAGCATCAAACCCTCAATTACTGACCCTCCAATACTGCAGCACACCATCAATTACTTACACTCCAATACTGCAGCACAATCTCAATTTCTGACACTCTAGTGGCGCAGAATACACTCAGTTACTGACACTCCAATAATGCAGCACACCCTGAATTACTGACCCTCCAAAAGTGCTGCACACCCTCAATTACTGATAGTATAATAGTGCAGCACACTGTAAATTACTGACACTCTAGTAGCGCAGCAGACAATCAATTACTGATAATCCAAAAGCGCAGCACAATCTCAATTACTGATCCTCCAGTAGTGCAGCACAGCCTCAATTACTGACACTCTAGTAGCGCAGCAGACAATCAATTACTGATAATCCAAAAGTGCAGCGCACCCTCAATTATTGACTCTACAATAATGCAGCACACCCTCAATTACTGAAACACCGATAGTGCAGCACACCCTCAATTACTGACACTCCAATAGTGCAGCACACCCTCAATTACTAACCCTCTAATAGTGAAGCACACCCTCAATTACTGACCCTCCAATAGTGCAGCACACTCTCAATTGCTGACACTCCAATAGTGCATCACACCCTCAATTACTTACACACCTATAGTGCAGCTCAACCCTCAATTACTGACAAACCTATACTGCAGAACTCCCTCAATTACTGACCCTCCAATCATGCAGCACATCCTCAATTAATGACACTCCAACAATGCAGAACAGCCTCAATTACTGACACTACAATAGTGCAACAAACCCCCAATAACTAACACTCTAGTAGCAGAGCAGACAGTCAAATACTGACACTCCAATAGTGCAGCACACCACAATTTTTGACCGTCCAATAGAGCAGCTACCGACAATTACTTACACTCCAATAGTTCAGCACACCCTCAATTACTGACACTCCAATAGTGCAGCACAGTCAATTACTGAACCTCCAATAGTGCAGCACACGTTCAATTACTGACCCTCCAATAGTGCAGCACACCCTCAATTACTTACACTCCAATATGCAGCACGCCCTCAATTTCTGAACCTCCAACAGTGCAGAACAGCCTCAATTACTGACCATTCAATAGTGCAGCATACCATCAATTACTGACACTCCAATTGAGCAGCACACCCTCAATTATTGACCCTCCAATAGTGCAGCACACCCTCAATTACTGATAGTAAATAGTGCAGCACCTTCAATTACTGACCCTGCAATAGTGCAGCACCCTCAATTACTGACACTCCAATAGTGCAGCATACCCTCAATTACTGACACACCAATAGTGCAGGAAACTGTCAATTGCTTACACATGAATAGTTCAGCAGACCCTCAATTACTGACACTCCAATATTGCAGCACACCCTCAATTACTGACCCTCCAATAGTGCAGCATGCCGTCAATTACTGAAATTATGACAGTGCAGAACAGTCAATTACTTTCCTTCCAATAGGCCACCATACTCTCAATTACTGACACTCCAATAGTGCAGCAGACCCGCAATTACTGATACTCCAATAGTGCACCACCCTCAATTACTGACACTCCAAATGTGCAGCATACCCTCAATTACTGATACTCCAATAGTGCACCACCCTCAATTACTGACACTCCAAATGTGCAGCACACCCTCAATTATTTACGCTCCAATACTGCAGCACACCCTCAATTACCGACCTCCAATCATGCAGCGCATCCTCACTTACTTTCTCTACAACAGTGCAGCACAACCTCAATTACTGACACTCCAATAGCGAAGCAAACCCTCAATTACTGACCCGCCAATAATGCAGCACACCCTCAATTACTAACACTCCAATACTACAGCACAGCCTCAATTACTGACACACTAGTAGTGCAGCAAACACTCAATTACTGACACTCCAATAGTGCAGCACACCCTCAATTATTGAACCTCCAATTGTGCAGCACAGCCTCAATTACTGACCCTCCAACAGTGCAGAACAGCCTCAATTACTTACACTACAATAGAGCAGCACACCCCCAATAACTTACACTCTAGTAGTAGAGCAGACACTCAAATACTGACACTCCACTAGTGCAGCACACCACAATATTTGACCGTCCAATAGTACAGCATACCGTCAATTACTTACCCTGCAGTATTGCAGCATACCCTCAGTTGCTGACTCTCCAATAGTGCAGCACACCTTCAATTACTGACACTCCAATAGTGCAGCATACCGTCAATTACTGACTCTGCAATAGTGTAGCACACATTCAGTTAATGAACTTCCGACAGTGCAGAATTACCTCAATTACAGAACCTCCAACAGTGCAGCACACCCTCAATTATTGACCCTCCAATAGTGCAGCACACCCTCAATTACTTACACTCCAATATGCAGCACACCCTCAATTTCTGACCCTCCAATTGTGCAGCACACCCTCAATTACTGACACTCCAATAATGCAGCACCGTCAATTACTGACACTCCAATAGTGCAGCAAACCATCAATTGCTTACACATGAATAGTTCAGTAGACCCTCAATTACTGACCCTCCAACATTGCAGCACACCCTCAGTTAATGAGACACCTGTAGTGCAGAACACCCTCAATTACCGACCCTCCAATCGTGCAGCTCACTGTCAATAACAGACTCTCCAACAGTGCAGAACAGCCTCAATTACTGACAAACCAATAGTGCAGCACACCCTCAATTAGTGACCCTCCAATACTGCAGCACGCCCTAAATAACTGAACTTACGACAGAGCAGAACACTCAATTACTTTACTTCCAATAGGCCAGCATACCCTCAATTACTGTCCCTACAATATTGCAGCACAACCTCAATTACTGACACACCTATAATGCAGAACACCCTCAATTCCTGATACACCTATCGTGCAGCACACCCTCAATTACCGACCCTGCAATCGAGCAGCACACCCTCAATTACTGACCTTCCAATAATGCAGCACACCCTCAATTACTGACACTCCAATATTTCATCACAACCTCAATTACTAACACTCCAATAGTGCAGCACAACCTCAGTTATTGACACTCCAATACTGCAGCTCACCCTCAATTACTGACCCTCCAATAGTGCAGCACACCCTCAATTACTGACACTCCAATATGCAGCATATCCTCAATTACTGACCCTCTAATAGTGCAGCACACCCTCAATTACTGACACCCAATAGTGCAGCACACCCTGAATTACTGGCCCTCCAATAGTGCAGCACACTCACAATTACTGACAGTCCAAAAGTGCAGCACACATCCAATTACTGTCCCTCCAATCATGTAGTACACCCTCAATTACTGAGCCTCCAGTCGTGAAGCACACCCTCAATTACCGATAATATAATAGTGCAGAACACCGTCAATTACTGATGCTCCAATAGCGCATCACACCCTGAATTACTGACAAACATATAGTGCATCATACCCTCAATTACTTACACTCCAATAGAGCAGCACTCCCTCAATTACTGACACTCTAGTAGCGCAGTAGACACTCAGTTACTGACACTCCAATAATGCAGCACACCCTGAATTACTGACCCTCCAATAGTGCAGCAGACAATCAATTACTGATAATCCAAAAGTGCAGAACATTCTCAATTATTGACAATCCAATAGTGCAACAGGCCGTCAATTACTGACACTCCAAAAGTGCAGCACACTCTCAATTACTGAAACTCCAATCGTGCAGCACACCCTCAACTACTGACACTCCAATAGTGCAGCACACCCTCAATTACTGACACCCCAATGTGCAGCATATCCTCAAGTACTGACACACGAATAGTGCAGCACACCCTCAAATACTGACCCTACAATATTGCAGCACAACCTAAATTACTGACACACCTATAGTGCAGAACACCCTCAATTACTAATACACCTATCGTGCAGCACAGCCTCAATTACTGACCCTGCAATCGAGCAGCACACCCTCAATTACTTACACTCCAAAAGTTCAGCACAACCTCAATTACTGACCCTCCAATATTTCATCACACCCTCAATTACTGACACTCCAATAGTGCAGCACACCCTCAATTACTTACATTCGAATAGTACAGCACAGCCTCAATTACTGACACTCCAATAATGCAGCACACAGTCAATTATTGACACTCCAATAGTGCAGCACACCCTCAATTGCTGACCCTCCAATACTGCAGCACACACTCAATTACTGACACTTGATTGTGCAGCACACCCTCAATTACTGACAGTCCAATAGTGCAGCACACTCTCAATTACTGAAACTCCAATACAGCAGCACACCTTCAATTATTGACCCTCCAATATTGCAGCATACCTTCAATACTGACACTCGAATAGTACAGCACACCCTCAATTACTGAGCCTCCAATAGTGCAGAACACCCTCAATTACTGACACCCCAACATGCAGCATATCCTCAAGTACTGACACACGAATAGTGCAGCACACCCTCAAATACTGACCCTACAATATTGCAGCACAACCTAAATTACTGACACACCTATAGTGCAGAACACCCTCAATTACTAATACACCTATCGTGCAGCACAGCCTCAATTACTGACCCTGCAATCGAGCAGCACACCCTCAATTACTTACACTCCAAAAGTTCAGCACAACCTCAATTACTGACCCTCCAATATTTCATCACACCCTCAATTACTGACACTCCAATAGTGCAGCACACCCTCAATTACTTACATTCGAATAGTACAGCACAGCCTCAATTACTGACACTCCAATAATGCAGCACACAGTCAATTATTGACACTCCAATAGTGCAGCACACCCTCAATTGCTGACCCTCCAATACTGCAGCACACTCTCAATTACTGAAACTCCAATACAGCAGCACACCTTCAATTATTGACCCTCCAATATTGCAGCATACCTTCAATACTGACACTCGAATAGTACAGCACACCCTCAATTACTGAGCCTCCAATAGTGCAGAACACCATCAATTACTGACACCCCAACATGCAGCATATCCTCAAGTACTGACACACGAATAGTGCAGCACACCCTCAAATACTGACCCTACAATATTGCAGCACAACCTAAATTACTGACACACCTATAGTGCAGAACACCCTCAATTACTAATACACCTATCGTGCAGCACAGCCTCAATTACTGACCCTGCAATCGAGCAGCACACCCTCAATTACTTACACTCCAAAAGTTCAGCACAACCTCAATTACTGACCCTCCAATATTTCATCACACCCTCAATTACTGACACTCCAATAGTGCAGCACACCCTCAATTACTTACATTCGAATAGTACAGCACAGCCTCAATTACTGACACTCCAATAATGCAGCACACACTCAATTATTGACACTCCAATAGTGCAGCACACCCTCAACTGCTGACCCTCCAATACTGCAGCACACACTCAATTACTGACACTTGATTGTGCAGCACACCCTCAATTACTGACAGTCCAATAGTGCAGCACACTCTCAATTACTGAAACTCCAATACAGCAGCACACCTTCAATTATTGACCCTCCAATATTGCAGCATACCTTCAATACTGACTCTCGAATATTACAGCACACCCTCAATTACTGAGCCTCCAATAGTGCAGCACACCCTCAATTACTGACACTCCAATAGTGCAGTACATCCTCTATTCCTGACATTCTAGTAGTGCAGCACACCCTCAATTACTGACACTCCAATAGTGCAGCACACCCTCAATTACTAACCCTCTAATAGTGCAGCACACACTCAATTAATGACACTCCAATATGCAGCATATCCTCAAGTATTGGCACTCGATTAGTGCAGCACACCCTCAAATACTGACCCTACAATATTGCAGCACAACCACAATTACTGACACACCTATAATGTAAAACACCCTCAATTCCTGATACACCTATCGTGCAGCACACCCTCAATTACCGACCCTGCAATCGAGCAGCACACCCTCAGTTACTTACACACCAAAAGTGTTGCACAACCTCAATTACTGACCCTCCAATATTGAAGCACACCCTCAATTACTGACACTCCAATATTTCATCACAACCTCAATTACTGACACTCCAATAGTGCAGCACAACCTCAGTTATTGACACTCCAATACTGCAGCTCACCCTCAATTACTGACCCTCCAATAATGCAGCACACCCTCAATTACTGACACTCCAATAGTGCAGCACACAGTAAATTACTGAAACTCCAATAGTGCAGCAAACCCTCAATTACTGACACCCAATAGTGCAGCACACCCTGAATTACTGGCCCTCCAATAGTGCAGCACACTCACAATTACTGACAGTCCAATAGTGCAGCACACATCCAATTACTGTCCCTCCAATCGTGTAGTACACCCTCAATTACTGAGCCTCCAGTCGTGAAGCACACCCTCAATTACCGATAATATAATAGTGCAGAACACCGTCAATTACTGACCTTCCAATAGCGCATCACACCCTGAATTACTGACACACCTATAGTGCATCATACCCTCAATTATTTACACTCCAATAGTGCAGCACATCGTCAATTACTGACCCTCCAATAGTGCAGCACATCCTCAATTACTTACACTCCAATAGAGCAGCACACCCTCAATTACTGACACTCTAGTAGCGCAGTAGACACTCAGTTACTGACACTCCAATAGTGCAGCACACCCTCAATTACTAACCCTCTAATAGTGCAGCACACCCTCAATTACTGACACTCCAATATGCAGGATATCCTCAATTACTGACCCTCTAATAGTGCAGCATACCCTCAATTAATGACACTCCAATATGCAGCATATCCTCAAGTACTGGCACTCGATTAGTGCAGCACACCCTCAAATACTGACCCTACAATATTGCAGCACAACCTCAATTACTGACACACCTATAATGCAGAACACCCTCAATTCCTGATACACCTATCGTGCAGCACACCCTCAATTACCGACCCTGCAATCGAGCAGCACACCCTCAATTACTTACACACCAATAATGCGGCACACCCTCAATTACTGACACTCCAATATTTCATCACAACCTCAATTACTGACACTCCAATAGTGCAGCACAACCTCAGTTATTGACACTCCAATACTGCAGCTCACCCTCAATTACTGACCCTCCAATAGTGCAGCAAACCCTCAATTACTAACACTAACACTCCAATAGTGCAGCACACAGTAAATTACTGAAACTCCAATAGTGCAGCAAACCCTCAATTACTGACACCCAATAGTGCAGCACACCCTGAGTTACTGGCCCTCCAATAGTGCAGCACACTCACAATTACTGACAGTCCAATAGTGCAGCACACATCCAATTACTGTCCCTCCAATCATGTAGTACACCCTCAATTACTGAGCCTCCAGTCGTGAAGCACACCCTCAATTACCGATAGTATAATAGTGCAGAACACCGTCAATTACTGACCCTCCAATAGCGCATCACACCCTGAATTACTGACACACCTATAGTGCATCATACCCTCAATTATTTACACTCCAATAGTGCAGCACACCGTCAATTACTGACCCTCCAATAGTGCAGCACATCCTCAATTACTTACACTCCAATAGAGCAGCACTCCCTCAATTACTGACATTCTAGTAGCGCAGTAGACACTCAGTTACTGACACTCCAATAATGCAGCACACCCTGAATTACTGACCCTCCAATAGTGCAGCAGACAATCAATTACTGATAATCCAAAAGTGCAGAACA
The DNA here is from genome assembly GCF_017639515.1 of Carcharodon carcharias. Taxonomy (NCBI): domain Eukaryota; kingdom Metazoa; phylum Chordata; class Chondrichthyes; order Lamniformes; family Lamnidae; genus Carcharodon; species Carcharodon carcharias. The sequence continues at coordinate 34,669,897 of NC_054483.1, forward strand.
CCCTCAATTATTGACAATCCAATAGTGCAACAGACCGTCAATTAGTGACACGCCAAAAGTGCAGCACACTCTCAATTACTGAAACTCCAATCGTGCAGCACACCCTCAACTACTGACACTCCAATAGTGCAGCACTCCCTCAATTACTAACACTCCAATAGTGCAGCACACACTCAATTACTGACCCTCTAATATTGCAGCACACCCTCAATTACTGACACCCCAATATGCAGCATATCCTCAAGTACTGACACACGAATAGTGCAGCACACCCTCAAATACTGACCCTACAATATTGCAGCACAACCTCAATTACTGACACACCTATAATGCAGAACACCCTCAATTCCTGATACACCTATCGTGCAGCACACCCCTCAATTACTTACACTCCAAAAGTGCAGCACAACCTCAATTACTGACCCTCCAATATTGAAGCACACCCTCAATTACTGACACTCCAATATTTCATCACAACCTCAACTACTGACACTCCAATAGTGCAGCACAACCTCAGTTATTGACACTCCAATAGTGCAGCACACCCTCAACTACTGACACTCCAATAGTGCAGCACACAGTAAATTACTGAAACTCCAATAGTGCAGCAAACCCTCAATTACTGACACCCAATAGTGCAGCACACCCTGAGTTACTGGATCTCCAATAGTGCAGCACACTCACAATTACTGACAGTCCAAAAGTGCAGCACACATCCAATTACTGACCCTCCAATCATGTAGTACACCCTCAATTACTGAGCCTCCAGTCGTGAAGCACACCCTCAATTACCGATAGTATAATAATGCAGAACACCATCAATTACTGACCCTCCAATAGCGCATCACACCCTGAATTACTGACACACCTATAGTGCATCATACCCTCAATTATTTACCCTCCAATAGTGCAGCACACCGTCAATTACTGACCCTCCAATAGTGCAGCACATCCTCAATTACTTACACTCCAATATCGCAGCACACCCTCAATTACTGACACTCTAGTAGCGCAGTGGACACTCAGTTACTGACACTCCAATAATGCAGCTCACCCTGAATTACTGACCCTCCATTAGTGCAGCACACCCTCAATTACTGATAGTATAATAGTGCAGCATACCGTCAATTACTGACACTCTAGTAGTGCAGCAGACAATCAATTACTGATAATCCAAAAGTGCAGAACACCCTCAATTATTGACCCTCCAATAGTGCAACAGACCGTCAATTACTGAAACTCCAGTTGTGCAGCACACCCTCAATTACTGACACCCCAATATGCAGCATATCCTCAAGTACTGACACACGAATAGTGCAGCACACCCTCAAATACTGACCCTACAATATTGCAGCACAACCTAAATTACTGACACACCTATAGTGCAGAACACCCTCAATTACTAATACACCTATTGTGCAGCACACCCTCAATTACTGACCCAGCAATCGAGCAGCACACCCTCAATTACTTACACTCCAAAAGTTCAGCACAACCTCAATTACTGACCCTCCAATATTTCATCACACCCTCAATTACTGACACTCCAATAGTGCAGCACACCCTCAATTAATTACATTCGAATAGTACAGCACAGCCTCAATTACTGACACTCCAATAATGCAGCACACCGTCAATTACTGACACTCCAATAGTGCAGCACAGCCTCAATTACTGAAACTCCAATAGAGCAGCACACCCTCAATTACTGACACTCCAATTGTGCAGCAGAATCTCAATTACTGATCCTCCAATAGTGCAGCACAGTCACAATTACTTGCACTCCAATAGAGCAGCACAACCTCAATTACTGACACACCTATAGTGCAGCACACTCACAATTACTGACACTCCAATAGTGCAGCACACGTTCAATTACTGTCCCTCCAATCGTGTAGTACACCCTCAATTACTGAGCCTCCAGTCGTGAAGCACACCCTCAATTACTGATAGTATAATAGTGCAGAACACCATCAATTACTGACCCTCCAATAGCGCATCACACCCTGAATTACTGACACACCTATAGTGCATCATACCCTCAATTACTGACACTCCAATAGTGCAGCAGAATCTCAATTACTGATCCTCCAATAGAGCAGCACAGCCTCAATTACTGACACTCCAATAGTGCAGCACACCGTAAATTACTGAAACTCCAATAGTGCAGCAAACCCTCAATTACTGACACGGCAATAGTGCAGCACACCCTCAGATACTGACCCTCCAATAGTACAGCATACCCTCAATTACTGACACCCAATAGTGCAGCACACCCTGAATTACTGACCCTCCAATAGTGCAGCACACCCTCAATTACTGATAGTATAATAGTGCAGCACACAGTCAATTACTGACACTCTAGCAGCGCACCAGACAAACAATTACTGATAATCCAATAGCGCAGTGCACCCCCAATTATTGACCCTCCAATAGTGCAGCATACTGTCAATTACTGACACTCCAATAGTGCAGCACACCCTCAATTACTGAAACTCCAATAGTGCAGCACACCCTCATTACTGACACTCAAATAGTGCATCATACCCTCAATTACTAACCCTCTAATAGTGCAGCACACCCTCAATTACTGACACTCCAATAGTGCAGCACACCCTAAATTACTGAAACTCCAATAGTGCAGCACATCCTCATTACTGACACTCTAATAGTACATCATACCCTCAATTACTAATCCTCCAATACTGCAGCACACCCTCAATTACTGACACTCCAATAGTGCAGCACACCCTCAAATACTGAAACTCCAATACTTCAGCACACCCTCAATTACTGACACTCAAATACTGCAGCACACATTCAATTATTGACCCTCCAATAGAGCAGTACATCCTGAAATACTGAGCCTCCAATAGTGTAGCACACCCTCAATTACTGATAGTACAATGGTGCAGCAACTTCAATTACTGACACTCCAAGAGTGCAGCACACCCTCAATTACTGACACTCTAATGGTGCAGCACACCCTCAATTGCTGATAGTAGAACAGTGCAGCACCTTCAATTACTGACACTCCAATAGTGCAGCACACCCTCAAATACTGAAACTCCAATACTTCAGCACACCCTCAATTACTGACACTCCAATAATGCAGCACACCCTCAATTACTGACACTCAAATATTGCAGCACACATTCAATTATTGACCCTCCAATAGAGCAGTACATCCTGAAATACTGAGCCTCCAATAGTGTAGCACACCCTCAATTACTGATAGTACAATGGTGCAGCACCTTCAATTACTGACACTCCAATATTGCACCACACCCTCAATTACTAAGGCTCCAATTGTACTGCAGCACACCTTCAATTACTGATAGTACAACAGTGCAGCACCCTCAATTAACAACACGCCAATAGTGCAGCACACCATCAATTACTGACACTCCAATATTGCAGCAAGCCGTTAATGACAGACTGATTGTGTAGCACACCATCAATTACTGACACTCCAATAGTGCAGCACAACCTCAATTACTGAAACTAAAATCTTGTAGTACACCCTCAATTACTGAGCCTCCAACAGTGAAGCACACCATCAATTACTCACACTCCAATAGTGCAGCATAATCTCAATTACTGATCCTCCAATAGTGCAGCACAGCCTCAATTACTTGCACTCCAATAGAGCAGCACACCCTCAATTACTGACACTCGAGTAGCGCAGCACACCATCAGTTACTGACCCTTGAATAGTGCAGCACACTCTCAATTACTAACACACCTATAGTGCAGATCAACCTCAATTACTGAACCTCCAATAGTGCAGCAAACCCTCAATTACTGACACTCCAGTAGTGCAGCAAACCCTCAATTACTGACACTCCAATAGTGCAGCAAACCCGCAATTAGTGACCGTCCAATAGTGCTGCACACCCTCAATTACTGACACTCCAACAGTGCAGAACAGTCTCAATTATTGACCCTCCAATAGTGCAGCACACACTCAATTTCTTACTCTCCAATAGAGCAGCACACCCTCAATTACTGACACTCCAATTGTGCAGCACACCCTCAATTATTGACCGTCCAATAGTGCAGTATACCGTCAATTACTGACACTCCAAAAGTGCAGCACAGCCTCAATTACTGATCCTCCAATATTGCAGCACACTGTCAATTAATGAAACTCCAGTAGTGCAGCAAACCCTCAATTACTGACCCTCCAATAGTGCAGCACACCCTCAATTACTGAAACTCCAATCGTGTAGTACACCCTCAATTACTGACACTCCAATAGTGCAGCACAAACTCAATTACTGATGCTCCAATAGTGCAGCACAGCCTCAATTACATGCACTCCAATAGAGCAGCACACCCTCAATTACTGACACTCTAGTAGTGCAGCACACCCTGAATTACTGACACTCCAATAGTGCACCACACCCTCAATTATTGACCATCCAATAGTGCACCGCATCCTCAATTATTGACCCTCCAATATTGCAGCATACCGTTAATTACTGAAACTCCAATAGTGCAGCAAACCCTCAATTACTGACACTCCAATAGTGCAGCAAAACCGCAATTACTGACCCTTCAATTGTGCAGCACACACTCAATTTCTTACACTGCAGTAGAGCAGCACACCCTCAATTACTGACACTCCAATTGTGCAGCACACCCTCAATTATTGACCGTCCAATAGTGCAGCATACCGTCAATTAGTGACACTCCAAGAGTGCAGCACAGCCTCAATTACTGATCCTCCAATGTGCAGCACACTGTCAATTACTGAAACTCCAATAGTGCAGCACACCATCAATTACTGACCCTCGAATAGTGCAGCACACCCTCAATTACTGACACTCCAATAGTGCATCACACAATCAATTACTGACACAATATAGTGCAGCACATCCTCAATTATTTTCTCTCCAGTACTGCAGCATACACACAATTACTGATCTCCAATCATGCAGCACAACCTCAATTACTGACACTTCAATAGTACAGCACACTGTTAATTACTGACTCTCTACTAGTGCAGAACACCCTCAATTACTGACCCTCCAATCGTGCAGCACACCCTCAATTACTGACACTCCAAATGTGCAGCACACCCTCAATTACTGACCCTCCATCAGTGCAGAACACCCTCAATTACTGACACTCCAGTCGTGCAGCACACCCTCAATTACTGACACTCCATCAGTGCAGCATACCCTCATTTACTGATAGTATAATAGTGCAGCACATCATCAATTACTGACCCTCCAATAGTGCAGTACACCCTCAATTATTTACTCTCCAATAGTGTAGCACACCCACAATTACTGATAGTACAATAGTGCAGAACACCCTCAAATAATGACCCTCTAATCATGCAGCACATCCTCAAATACTGACACTCCAATAGTGCAGCACAGCCTCAATTACTGAAACTCCAACAGTGCAGCACAGCCTCAATTACTGATACTCCAATAGTGCAGCACACCCTCAATTACTTACACACCAATAGTGCAGCACTCCCTCAATTACTGACACTCTAGTAGCGCAGCAGACACTGAATTACTGACACTCCAATAGTGCAGCACAGCCTCAATTACTGACCTCCCTCCATCACTCCCAACCTCCCTAACCCCTCTCCCCTCCCCTCAATCACAGTATCTCTACCCTCGCGACCTCCCTCCCCCCATCTCTCCCCCTTCCAACCTCCCTCCCTACATCACTCCCCCTCCCCACTTCGCTACTCCCCTTTCCCCTCCCCACCTCCCTACCCCCTCCCCACAGTCCTATCCACCTTTCCCCTCCCCACAATTCCAGTGTCTCTACCTCCCCACCTCCCTCCATTAGATTGGAAAATGGTCAATGTAACTCCCTTATTCAAAGGAACGGAGACAGAAAGCAGGAACCCACAGGCCAGTTAGCATAACATTCGTCAGGTTTAGAAGCTTTATTAAGGATGTTATAGCAGAGCACTTGGAAAAATTCCAGGCAATCAGGCAGAGTCCTCATGGTTTTGTGAAAGAGAAATCATGTTTAACCAATTTATTCGAGTTCTTTGATGCAGTCACATGTGTTGTGGATAAAGGGGAACTGGTGGATGTGCTGTACTTAGATTTCCAGAAGGCATTATTTGATGAGGTGCCAGAAAAAAGTTCGTTGTGGAAAATAAAAGCTGATGGTGTAGGTGGTAACCTTATTGACATGGATAGAAGATTGGCTCGCTAACAGGAAGTAGAGAGGAAGCATAAATGGATCATTTTCTGGTTGAAAGATGTGATGTGCCAGAGGGATCAGTGCTAGGGCCTAAAATTAGGAAGGGTGGGGGATGTGGGACGTGCGAAGATCGGAGTCTTGACAGGCGCCGGATTTGGAGGCGTCCGAGGGAGGCCGAGCGAGGGCTACAGGAGGCAATGTTGGACCAGCCACTTCAACGAGCCGGCACAGCCAGAGTGGGCTGAATGGCCTCGATCTCCGCATGGCAGGATGGTTCTCCGAACAGGCACCACACCCGGTGCCCATTCTCCCCAGGCTTCTCCCCAAAGCCCTGCACTCTCACCACACAAGTGTCCGGCAATGACCGTCTCCAACAGGAGAGAATCCAACCATCATCCCATGATGTTCAAAGGCATCACCATCGCACACGGGTGCTCCTGAAGTGATGTTCCCCAGGCCTTGAGACTTGTCCTGTTGAGACACACACACACCATTTCGATCTCTGCTTCACAGCGTCCAATCTCCACAACCCTCAGTAACCCCCACCCCCACTATCAACATCCCGGGGGTTACCAGGACTAACCCCCCCATTCAGGAGCACCAGACAGATGGCAGGTACCCTAATGTGCCCATCAACCCTGGGCAAGCCTTTGACAGAGCAATCCCGAATCTAATACCCCTGCTACACACTTCCCCCCCCATATCTGTCCCAATCCCAAACTAATCCCACTGCCCCAGTCTCTCCCCATCTCCCTGTATCAAACCCAAACTAATCCCACTGCCCCACTCTCTCCCCATCTCCCTGTATCAATCCCAAACTAATCCCACTGCCCCACTCTCTCCCCATCTCCCTGTATCAAACCCAAACTAATCCCACTGCCCCACTCTCTCCCCATCTCCCTGTATCAAACCCAAACTAATCCCACTGCCCCACTCTCTCCCCATCTCCCTGTATCAAACCCAAAACTAATCCCACTGCCCCACTCTCTCCCCATCTCCCTGTATCATTCCCAAACTAATCCCACTGCCCCACTCTCTCCCCATCTCCCTGTATCAAACCCAAACTAATCCCACTGCCCCACTCTCTCCCCATAGCCCTGTATCATTCCCAAACTAATCCCACTGCCCCACTCTCTCCCCATCTCCCTGTATCAATCCCAAACTAATCCCACTGCCCCACTCTCTCCCCATCTCCCTGTGTCAAACCCAAACTAATCCCACTGCCCCACTCTCTCCCCAACTCCCTGTATCAATCCCAAACTAATCCCACTGACCCACTCTCCCCATAGCCTTGTCTCAATCCCAAACTAATCCCACTGACCCACTCTCTCCCCATAGCCCTGTATCAATCCCCAAACTAATCCCACTGCCCCACTCTCTCCCCATCTCCCTGTATCAAACGCAAACTAATCCCACTGCCCCACTCTCTCCCCATCTCCCTGTCTCAATCCCAAACTAATCTCACTGCCTCCACTCTCTCCCCATCTCCCTGTCTCAATCCCAAATTAATCCCACTGCCCCACTCTCTCCCCATCTCCCTGTATCAATCCTAAACCAATCCCATTGCCCCACTCTCTCCCCATCTCCTTGTCTCAATCCCAAATTAATCCCACTGCCCCGCTCTCTCCCCATCTCCCTGTCTCAATCCCAAATTAATCCCACTGCCCCGCTCTCTCCCCATCTCCCTGTCTCAATCCCAAACTAATCCCACTGTCCCACTCTCTCCCCATCTCCCTGTATCAATCCCAATTTAATCCCACTGCCCCACTCTCTCCCCATCTCCCTGAATCAATCCCAAATTAATTCCACTGCCCCACTCTCTCCCCATAGCCCTGTATCAATCCCAAACTAATCCCACTGCCCCACTCTCTCCCCATCTCCCTGTATCAAACCCAAACTAATCCCACTGCCCCACTCTCTCGCCATCTCCCTGTGTCAAACCCAAACTAATCTCACTGCCCCACTCTCTCCCCAACTCCCTGTATCAATCCCAAACTAATCCCACTGCCCCACTCTCCCCATAGCCTTGTCTCAATCCCAAACTAATCCCACTGACCCACTCTCTCCCCATAGCCCTGTATCAATCCCAAACTAATCCCACTGCACTGCTCTCTCCCCATCTCCCTGTATCAATCCCAAACTAATCCCACTGCCCCACTCTCTCCCCATCTCCCTGTATCAATCCCAATTTAATCCCACTGCCACTCTCTCCCCATCTCCATGTCTCAATCCCAAACTAATCCCACTGCCCCACTCTCTCCCCATAGCCCTGTATCAAACCCAAACTAATCCCACTGCCCCACTCTCTCCCCATCTCCCTGTCTCAATCCCAAACTAATCCCACTGCTCCACTCTCTCCCCATCTCCCTGTATCAATCCCAAACTAATCCCACTGCCCCGCTCTCTCCCCATCTCCCTGTATCAATCCCAAACTAATCCCACTGCCCCACTCTCTCCCCATCTCCCTGTCTCAATCCCCAAACTAATCCCACTGCCCCAATCTCTCCCCATCTCCCTGTATCAAACCCAAACTAATCCCACTGCCCCGGGAGTCAGATTAATTAGCGGAGCCAGAGAGGACAAATTTAGCTGTACATGGTGTATATGTCGAAGTTTCATCTACAATAAGGCAACAAACAAAATAAGGCAACATCCTTATAAATTAAATCCAGCAAAGTTCCCACAGGTACAGAAAGGAATCAAATTCAAGCTTCAAAATAGTCTCATTGGGCAGAATTTTACGTTCGTCGGGCGGGAGGGCGGCCGATTGCCGCTGGAGAAATGGGCCGTGCCGCCATTTTCCGCGGGCGGGCCAATTAAGGCCCACCCGGCGGGTAAGCGACTCCCGTGGAGAACGGGAAAATAGTCATGGGGTCGGGCAGCCTCAGACTGCCGGTTCCAATGGGGAGCCTGCAACCTGTATAAAGAATGGCCAGACAGCCTGCTTGAGGCAGTGCACCATGGCCACTCGTGGAGAGAGGGAGGGAGGTCCAAGTGGACAGCAGCATGAGAAGAGGAGGGGGGCAGGCTGCAGGAGAGGCCGGGGAAGGGGGGCAATGTGCCCCCCGATTTTGTGATGCATGCCCTGCTGTCCTCCTGAGACTCTCTGACGTGTGGGTCATACAGAAGGGACCCTCGTCCCCTTGAGGAATCGCATCTCCACCACCTTCCAAAGTCACCTTATCCTATTTGTGATCACTATCACTCTCCCCACTCCTATGGTTCATAACTTGCCATGTGGCATTCCTGAGGCCATCTGACCAGCCTGTCTGAATGTACGTTTACTGTTTGGGCCTCCTCTTGACTCTTTTTCACCTCACCAACGTTCCTCTCCTTAGGGTCTTGAAGGGTGAGTGACTTATGAGGCTGGGGGGGTGAAAGGGATGAAAGGTTGACCTGAATGTCCGCTAACTGATGCCGTGTCCTTGTTGTTAATTTCAGCATCACCACCAGAGCGACTCGCACCTCAACCCTGCGGCTCCCACTCCACACCTGAGGGCCAACAAGTGCAACTTGCAGCACATCATTTCAGCCAGCCAGGCACCAGCGCAGACACACACGCCTCGGTGGGGACCTTACCATCGGCTAGTGTCCCAGGTCACAGTGGAGAGGGCACTTCACAATCGCTGGAGGAGATGGTAGGGGCAGAGAGTGCTGATGGCACCAGCAGCCAGAGGGCTGCAGGGGACCAGGCAGATGCTGAGTCCGGCACTGATGACGTGTCTCTGGAGTTGTCCCCATTGCAGCAGCTGCAGGACAGGCGGCAGGAAGTGCGTTTGCATCTGGCAGGGTTGCATGAAGGAATGCTTCAGTTGCTCTCTGCGACGGAGGAGTCTAGGCAGAGTGCATGTGAAGATCCCACCCTCAGGGCAGAGCATCAGGATTCCTTCAATGAGAGATTGGCGACTCTCAGAGAGAGGGGCTCCCACCAAATGGATCAGAATATGATTGGGTTACGCTCTGACGCAAGCCCTCAGGGTGGTTCTGGCCACAGGTGGTGTTTTCCATTGTGGGAGATGTTGCGGACACCAAGCGCCGGCACTCGGTGCCCATGCATCTGCGGTGAGCAGGGAGGTAGATTTGGACCTCACGTCAGCGCAGCAGCTGCCTGTCGTCACTGCGATCTCCTCTCAGGACGCTCCGGATGAGGGCAGCAGCTCCTCCGCCCCTCTGCCAGTTAACGTTGCTTCCGTTGAGGCTGCGACAAATGGGGAGTTGCCAGTTCAGGAACTGGCCACTCCCTCCCAGGCGGGGCCCATCACAGGCTCCACAGGCCAGAGGACGTCTGCCAAGGTCATCGAGGCCAACAGGACAGCAGAGTCAGCAGACTGTCTCTCTCACAAGCCACTCCGAGCGAGGGGGCAGCACCAAGACGTAGCACCCGAAAACGTAAGCAGAAGGCACCTCAGGCACTCCACGGGTTTGTCACTGGTGATTTTGTGTTGGCCTTAGAATAGGGACCCATATTTTTGTGATCGCTAACAAGTGGTGTGTGTTTTTGTTTTGGACAGAATAAAGTCCACCTTTGTAACCATGGCTGAGGGTCTTTTGTTTGTGGTGCATTTTTCTTTTTCCCATATTTATCATGAATGTTTGAGTGGACACTGATGTTTCTGTACTAAGCCCTTATTTACAGCTGAACAGGTGGAAGATGGAGCACCTAAGTGCCACGTGTGGAAGCGCCAGGCAATGCTGCTCCTGCTGATCCATGTGTGTGGAGCTAGCTGTAGGTTCATTGGATTAAACTGTCCCGGGTGTCCCTGCCTCCTTGGTGTAGTAGCGGGTGGACGTGCTGCCCCTCATCATCGCCCTGTGCTTCCTCATCCTCTGACGCACTGCTGGATTCATCATGTACAGCCTCATCCAGAGCGTCAAAGTTTTCATCATCAACTGCATCCAGCGCAAGATTGTGCAGGGAGCAGCAGACTATCACTATCAGAGAGATGTGATCTGGGGGGTACTGGCATCGGAAGTGCATCTTGAGAAGACCGATGGCTCTCTCCACCACAGCCCTTGTGGTGCCCTGGCTCCTATTGTACTGCTGCTCAGCTTCTGTTCTTGGACAGCGGAGAGGTGTCATGAGCCACCTTCGCAGGGGATAGCCCTTGTTACCCACCAGACAACCATCCAGCCGGGCTGGAGCACTGAAGAGCACCGGCACCTGGGAGTGTCTGAGGATGTCGGCGTCGTGGGAGCTGCCTGGGTACCTTGCACAGACTTGTAGAATCAGCATCCTGTGATCACACACTATCTGCACGTTCATGGAGTGGAAGCCCTTCCTGTTGACGAAGGCACTGGGCTCACCCCCTGGCACCTCGATGGCCACATGTGTACAGTCTATAGCACCCTGGACACGGGGGAAGCCAGCACTGGCCGCAAAGCCTCTGGCTCCCTGTGTCTGGCTTGCCTGGCCGCTGCAGAAGTGGATGAAGGTGGATACCCGTCTGAACAGAGTGTCTGTAACCCGCTTGACACAAGTGTGGACAGCTGATTGGGAGACACCGCAAAGATCACCCACCGAGCCCTGGAAGGAGCCAGAGGCATAGAAGTGGAGGGCAACTGTGAGCTTCAGAGCTGCTGGGATGGGGTGTCCATCCACACAGTTAGGGGAGATCTCAGGGCCAATCATCTGACAGAAATAGTTGACTGTCTCCCATGAGAGTCGGAGCCTCCTTCGGCCCTGCACCTCAGACATATTGAGGTAGCTGCTTCGCCGCCTGTGTACCCTGGCAGCAGGATAGTGGCGTCTTGCACCTTGGGCTACCACTTGGCCCTTCTCCCCTTGTGCCTGCGTCTGGCCCTCCAAAGGTGGCTCCCTTGGAGGCTGATTGTCCAGTCCTGGCCTCCTCCTGATTCTATCCCTCCCTTCCTCCTCAGGGGAGCTGCCTCCACTGGAGAGGTCAGAGCCCATAGCCCCAGGCTAAATGGAGGCCTCCGGAAAGCTGCAAGGCCGAAAAAGAATGCTGTCGGCAGAAAGCTTTCACTTCACACAAAAGCCTCTTGGACATCGATGAGAACTACTAACAATCACACAGGCAAGTTTTAAACACTTTCATCAATTATAACTTCGTGAAAAACATGAACAACCCCTCTGAGTCCACATATCCCGACATTGCAAAAGTTTTCTTAACTAATCTGCTACCCGCCTTCCTGTTGGGCCCGTGCGCTGACCTGAAGTTCACACGGGCCCCTCATAATCGGACCCAGTTGGCAAGTTAAGGGGCTTAACGAGCCCTTTAATTAATGGCGGGCGAACTGAGCGCGCCCGGCCCACCGAAATATCGCCATGTGCTGGTCCCCAAACCAGGTGGAACACGAAGGCTATGGGCAGAATTTTGCCCTCGGATGGGAAGGTGGGGCCCACCGCCATTTTGAGTGGGCGGGGCCCGTCGCCATTTTGAGTGGGTGGGGCCCATCGCCATTTTGAGTGGGCAGGGCCCACCACCATTTTGAGTGGGCGGGTCAATTAAGGCCCATCCAGCGGCCTTCCCGATGGGAAGCGCTGTGCACTTCCTGTTCAGGGGGGTGTGGAGGAAAACTCCATCCGCCAACGTGCGCTCTTCCTGGCACGCGCCCAAGAGAGCGCATTGCTCCCTGAGACTAAGTCCTGTCTCAGGGGGATTCGTGGGAGGTAAGTAAAGCCTAAAAATAGCGAAATATTAAAATTATTAACCTGTCCCCCTCATGTGACAACATCACACGAGATGGGACATGTTAATAATAAACACTTAAAATTTATTACATTTTTAAAACACGGACATGAAACTTCATCCCACCAGTGGATGAGGTTTGATGTATTATCAGAAGCCCGCTGGGGCTCCTGGTCTGCCCGCCAGCCTTAAGCTTGGACGGGCAGGGCCTTTAATTATCTTCCAGGGCCCTCAACCGTGTCCGGCCCATCTCCCGCTCATCCGCCCTCACGCCTTCTCCTCCCTCCCAGAAACATGATAGGGTCCCCCTTGTCCTCACTTATCACCCCACCAGCCTCCGCATTCAAAGGATCATCCTCCGCCATTTCCGCCAACTCCAGCATGATGCCACCACCAAACACATCTTCCCTTCACCCCCCCGTCGGCATTCCGTGGGGATCGTTCCCTCCGGGACACCCTGGTCCACTCCTCCATCACCCCCTACTCCTCAACCCCCTCCTATGGCACCTCCCCATGCCCATGCAAAAGATGTAACACCTGCCCCTTCACTTCCTCTCTCCTCACCGTCCAAGGGCCCAAACACTCCTTTCAAGTGAAGCAGCATTTCACTTGCATTTCCCCCAACTTAGTCTACTGCATTCGTTGCTCCCAATGTGGTCTCCTCTACATTGGAGAGACCAAACGTAAACTGGGCGACCGCTTTGCAGAACACCTGCGGTCTGTCCGCAAGAAAGACCCAAACCTCCCTGTCGCTTGCCATTTTAACACTCCACCCTGCTCTCTTGCCCACATGTCTGTCCTTGGCTTGATGAAATGTTCCAGTTAAGCCCAACGCAAACTGGAGGAACAACACCTCATCTTCCGACTAGGCACTTTACAGCCTTCTGGACTGAATATTGAATTCAACAACTTTAGATCTTGAACTCCTTCCTCCATCCCCATCCCCTTTCCGTTTCTTCCCCCTTCCTTTGTTTTTTCCAATAATTTATATAGATTTTTCTTTTCCCACCTATTTCCATTATTTTTAAATCTATATCTTTTATGCCCTGTTAGCCTTTCCACCCCACCCCCACTAGAGCTGTACCTTGTGTGTCCTGCCATCCATTCTTAATTAGCACATTCATTTAAATAATATCGTCACCTTCAACACCTTTTTGTTCTTCTGTCTGTGACATCTTTTGATTATCTGCTCCTATCACTGCTTGCTTGTCCCTACAACCACACCCCGCGCCCACTTCTCTCCACCCACCACCCCCCCCCCCACCTTAAACCAGCTTATATTTCACCCCTCTCCTAATATTCACTCAGTTCTGTTGAAGGGTCATGAGGACTCGAAACGTCAACTCTTTTCTTCTCCGCCGATGCTGCCAGACCTGCTGAGTTTTTCCAGTTAATTCTGTTTTTGTTTTGGTTTTCCAGCATCCGCAGTTTTTTGTTTTTATCTGTAATTATTTTAACTAGCCTGTCAATGGCCTCAATTGGCCATTGACAGGTCGGCGGCCGGACAGCTAATTTCGCTGTCCGCCCGCCTTCCTGAAAATTTAAAGGGACCCTGTGACATCGGGGATTCCTCCCAGTGTCATCCCGTGTCATTTTCCCCTCGGCGAGCTGGCCCTACCCCCAAATCCCCGAGGGGAAAATCCTGGCCTATGTGTGGACTATCAAAAGGTGAATGCGGTGACAAAAGCGGATTCAGATCCCATATCACAGTCGGAAGATTGCATTGAGAAATGGGGCAATCAAAATTTATCACAAAGGCTGCCCTGTTAAGAGAATATTGGCAAGTACCGTTTTCGGAGAGAGCAAAGGAAATATCGGCTTTTGTGATGCAAGATGGACTATATCAGTTTAATGTCATGCCGTTTGGCATGTAAAACGCACCAGCAACATTTCAAAGACTGACAAACAAAGCAATCGCAGGACTGAGCAATTGTGCTGTTTATATTGGCGACTTGATAGTTTTCAGTCAAACGTGGGAGGAGCATTTACAACATCTGGAAGAATTATTTAATCAATTACAAGAAGCTAATTTGGTGATGAACTTGGCTAAAGGTGAATTTGCAAAAGCGCAAGTTACATACCTAGGCCAGCCCATTGGACATGGTAAGGTGGCTCCGAGAGATGTGAAAGCCAAGGCTATGGTGGATTTCCCGGTGCCTACAACAAAACGTGAAGTTTTGAGGTTTCTGGGCACGAGTGGGTTTTACCGGAATTTTGTACCAAATTTTAGCCATGTGGTTGCTCCATTGACTGAACTATTAAAAAAGAATAAGGGTTTTCAATGGACACAGGAGTGTCAGAAGGCATTTGATAGTTTGAAAACTGTATTGACTATGACACCAATTTTGGCAGTACCCAATCACGTCAAACAATTTAAATTGGCCGTTGATGCAATTGGTACAGGTATTGGGGCTGTATTGTTGCAAGAAGCTGACACTGGGGTTGAGAAACCAATGGAGTGTTTTTCATGGAAACTATGTACAGCTGTAGGTACAATAATATTCAACGATCGAAAAGGAGACTTATGGGCAGAATTTTGCCGTCTCCGAGCAGGGGGAGGGGCCTGCTCCCCGACGTGTAAAATGATGCAGGATGATGCCGGGCGGAACTCCCGATGTCATCCCGCCCCATTTAAATTTTCAGGAAGGCGGGGGTGCAGCAAAATCAGCTGTGGGCCCGCCGACCTGTCAATGGCCAATTGAGGCCACTGACAGGATCATTTATACAATTAAAGGACCCGCCCGTCCAACCTTAAGGTTGGCGGGTCGGCCGGGAGTCCCGGCGGGGAATAGAGAAAACATGGAACCTCATCCACCCGGCGGGATGAGGCTTCATGTAGGGTTTTAAAAAGTTTAATAAACTTATTATGTATATTATGAACATGTTCCATCTCATGTGTGACATTGTCATATGAGGGGGACATGTTCGGGAATTTTTTTCTTTCTATTTTTAATAGTTTTAAAAGTATCAGCGATCTCCCTGAGGCTGCACTTAGCCTCAGGGAGATGAGTTGCTCTTTCGTGCGCATGCGTGAAAGAGTGCACTCTCGCTTTTGGGGAATCACCCCCTCCCCCCCTCTGCCCGCACAGGGAGTGCAGAGTGCTTCCCGCCGGACATCACGCTGGGCGGGGCCTTAATTGGCCCTCCCACATAAAATGGCGGCGGGGCCCCGCTTGTTTGGTGGGGATCGGCTCCCCACCCACCAGAGATTGGGTTGGGCCCGCCCACCCGACAGGCAGAGAATTCTGCCCCTTGTGTCTGGTGTTAGCATTGCGGCATTTTGAGATGTACGTGGCAAACAATTAATCAGAAACAATTGTTTATGCAGACTCCAATCCTTTAAAGCTTCTGGACAAATTTTGAGACAAAAGTGCAAGCCTATTCAGACGAACTAACCAACTGATTATACATGTGGCTGGTCGGGAACATCTGATTGCAGATGCATTGTCAAGAGTTTGAAGCTAAAAGGGAAAATTGGACATTTAAAAAATGGGTTAAGGAAATGAAGCCACCATTTTAAATTATGACAGCTAATTTTCCAGTAAGGAGGGGGGTGTCATGAAAATAATATAATTTTCATAATGTTATTGTAATTTATTGTAAAGTTGGTTAATAGTGGGGTTTGGATTAGTTTCCCTGTGTGTAGGTGTGAGTTTGTGGGCTTTAATGGAATTATAGACAGCTAGTCTGGGTGCTTTGATGTATCAGAAGGGAAACTAGGTTTGGAATGCTAAATATGTAAACCTGGCTGAAGTTTTAGAATGGGAGGTGTGAAGAACATTTGTGTTTTTAGATAAAACTGAGTCATAAATTTTAAAGAGATGGTAAAGTGTTACACCTGGCCAACAGGGGCTAAGCCAAACAGTGTGTTTATTTTTCCCAAAGATTATTGATAATATGAATGCTATGAAAGATTTATATTATGGAAAATGTAAAGTTGCAAAAAACATATTGGAACAATGGGATTTACCTTAGAAAGGGAGAAACATGTATAAAGGAGATGAGGCTATGTGTAAGGAAGAAGAAACTCTGAGATCTAACAAGTATGAGAAACCTCCAGCCTCTATGTACCAAGCTGCTGTTTATAAGGACCGAAGCTAAGAGAATTCATTTTAAATATCACTGTCCAGGGTATTGTGTGCTTTGCTTGGGTCTGTTGAAATCTATGTTGTTTTACTGTTGCCTTAACTGAAGTGTTACTGAGAGTTAGATTAATTAGGGGAGCTAGGAGTTATTATAGCAGTAAATTGTAGACCCATGTATGTGCTTAAAATCATTTATCTTATTAATAAATGTTTAGTTTAGTTTTGTAAAAAAAAACTCTCTAGGACTCGGTGAAGTTGTTACTACTGAATTCAAAGTATGCATCGCAAAATAAAAATATAAATTGCAAAACAGTTGTGGTGGCTGTCTCAAGTTTGACCCTGGGATTTGAGCAGCTCAGCATTTACCAGCCGCTGTGCCCTAGCACTTTCTCAAGGGGCAATTAGGGATGGGCAATAAATGCTGGGCCTAGCCAGCAATGCTCACACCCCATGAAAGGAGTTTTAAAAAACCACCTACGGTCTGTGGCCCTGTACAGTTGTAGCAACACTTCCTTACTTTCATACTCAAATTCCCTTCACAATAAATGCCAACGTTCCCTTCCCCTTCCGAATCCACTGCAAACTCATCCCTCACAGGGTTCCGAGGCTCTGATCTGAGCCACCAAGGCAGGGCAGGCCTGTGTGAAGGTTGTGTCAATAAGGGTGCAGCATTCTCCCCAGCGCTCTCCGCAGCACGACCCTTGAGGGTCAGCCTAGCTCAGCCGTTCAAATCAGTAAAAGAAGAGATACAGGTTAACAAAAAAAGGCCATTAACAATAGTCCTTCGGTAGCACAGAACTTGAGAGTTGCTGCAAAAAGTGACACATCAAAGCTTTTCGTCTTGCACTCATCAGGACACTTTGCAAGGATACCAATATAAGGGAAAAACAACAATTTATACTGCATGTGAAGAGAGTGCTGATTGGTTGGGAAGTGGCCTCTGCTGGGTAGAGGCGTTGCCACGGAGAATGTACCAATGTTGGTGACTGACAGTTAACTGCCAGGCATTGTTTGGAATTTAAACCAGGCAGCTTGACCCCTGATCGGCCAAGGCGTTGCCCTGAGGAATGAGTCAGCGAATGGCTGTTACTTATTTTGTTTAGGCCGAAACAGGCGCAATTTGTGTACATTGTTCTTTCTGTCTGCAAAGAACAGGGCCCTGTGTACTAATATATACAGCTTCCAGCACTGGCAACTGTACCACACTGTGAGCCCAACGGACAACCTTAAATTGGCTGTCAGCGTCATTCTTAGCACGTTAGGGGTTACTTAGCAAGCGTTGTCCAATCGCGGAATCGCATCTAATGTTGGGCACCGTGTTTCGAGCTCTCCAAGCACAAGCCGGTCAGGTGCGTCCATGTACCTTGCCCGTGGCGAACAGCGGCTGGGACGCACTGTTCGATATGATCCACCAGTCACGTACAGTACAAATTGTTGCTCACTCCTTCCACTGGCATTACCGCGAGGTGTCCTGATGAATGCAACGCGAAAAGATTCGACGTCTCTCTTTTTTTAATCAGAGCACGGTGAGCGAGGGGAGTTCATATTAAACAGAGCGCGGTGAGCGAGGGGAGTTCATATTAAACAGAGCGCGGTGAGCGAGGGGAGTTCATTTTAAACAGAGCGCGGTGAGTGAGGGGAGTTCATATTAATCAGAGCGCGGTGAGAGAGGGGAGTTCATATTAATCAGAGCGCGGTGAGTGAGGGGAGTTCATTTTAAACAGAGCGCGGTGAGCGAGGAGAGTTTATATTAAATAGAGCGCGGTGAGCGAGGGGAGTTCATATTAAACAGAGCGCGGGGAGCGAGGGGAGTTCATTTTAAACAGAGCGCGGTGAGCGAGGGGAGTTCATTTTAAAAAGAAGGCGGAGATTGAAAATAAAAGGAGGAGTAGCTGAAGAGGAGCGGCCAGTGTGTGAGCGGCCAGCGTGTGACTGGCCAGTGAAGGACTGGAGCTTTGAGGCTTTGGCTCGAGAGGCTTTGGCGAGCAGAGGTTGAGGATGAGCTTGCTCCCAGTGGGGTAAGGCCATGTAAAGGACTTTAATTAAATTGGGAGTAGGTAATGGAGGCAGCTTTTGGGGCAGTCGAGTGCTCCAAATGCAGCATGTGGGAAGTCTGGGACAGCACAATTGTCCCTGGTGACTACACCTGCAAAAGGTGCACCAGCTACAGCTGCTGACAAACCGAGTTAGGGAACTGGAGCTGGGGTTGGATGAACTTCGGATCATTCGGGAGGCAGAGGCAGTAACAGACAGGAGCTTCAGGGAGACAGTCACCCCTAAAAGTCAGGAGGCAGGTAGCTGGGTGAATGTCAGGAGAGGGAAGGGGAATAGACAGAAAGAGCAGAGCACCCCTGTGGCCGTTCCCATCAACAATAGGTTCACCGTTCTGGATACTGTTGGTGGGGACGACCTACCAGGGACAAGTTGTAGTGGTCGCATCTCTGGCACCGAGACTGGACCCTCAGCTCAGAAAGGAGGGAGGGAAAAGAGGAGAGCAGTAGTGATAGGGATTCGATAGTTAGGGGGACAGATAGGAGGTTCTGTAGGAGAGATTGAGAATCCCGGATGGTCTGTTGCCTCCTGGTGCCAGGGTCTGCGATATCTCGGATCGAGTTCTCAGTATTCTCAGGAGGGAGGGTGAGCAGCCTGATGTCAGGGTCCATGTAGGGACCAATGAGGTGGATAGGAAGGAGGAGGAGGTCCTGCAAAGAGAGTTCAGGGAGTTAGGTGCAAAGTTGAAGGACAGGACCTCCAGGGTTACGATCTCAGCAGTGCTACCCGTGACACGTGCTCGTGAGGCTAGAAATAGGAGGATAATGCAGCTAAATATGTGGGTAAGGAGATGATGCAGGAGGGAGGGCTTCATGCTTCTGGACAGTTGGGCTCTGTTCCAGGGAAGCTGGGACCTGTTCCGACAGGACGGTTTGCACCAGAACTGGAGGGGGACTAACATCCTTGCGGGTAGGTTTGCTAGTGCTGCTCCGGGGGGTTTAAACTAGATTTGCAGGGGGAGGGGAACCAGAATGTTAGAGCAGATAGTGAAGTGGAGGAGGATAAAGGTCAAGCGAGGAATGGATGTCTAGACAGAAATCAAAGGTTTGTATGGGATAGAAATGTTCTTAGGTGCATCTATTTCAGTGCAAGGAGTATTGTCAGAAAGGCAGATGAGCTTAGGGCGTGGATTGGCATATGGGATTATGACATTATTGCTATTAGTGAGACTTGGTTGCAGGAGGGGCAGGACTGGCAGCTCAATGTTACGGGGTTCCGTTGTTTCAGACGTGATAAGGGGGAGGGATGAAAGGGGCAGGAGTGACATTACTAGTCAGGGAAAATATCACAGCTGTGCGTAGACAGGACAGCCCGGAGGGCTCGTCCACAGAGCCCATACGGGTGGAGCTGAGGAATGGGAAAGGTGTGACCACATCAATAGGGTTGTATTATAGTCAGAGAGAATTGGAGGAGCAAATCTATAGAGAGATAGCAGACCGACATAAGAAACAGAAATAAAAGCAACAAAACTGCGGATGCTGGAAATCCAAAACAAGAACAGAATTACCTGGAAAAACTCAGCAAGTCTGGCAGCATCGGTGGAGAAGAAAAGAGTTGACGTTTCGAGTCCTCATGACCCTTCGACAGAACTTGAGTTCGAGTCCAAGAAAGAGTTGAAATATAAGCTGGTTTAAGGTGTGTGTGTGGGGGGCGGAGAGAGAGAGAGAGAGAGAAGTGGAGGGGAGGTGTGGTTGTAGTGACAAACAAGCAGTTATAGAAGCAGATCATCAAAAGATGTCAACAACAATAGAACAAAAGAACACATAGGTGTTAAAGTTGGTGATATTATCTAAACGAATGTGCTAATTAAGAATGGATGGTAGGGCACTCAAGGTATAGCTCTAGTGGGGGTGGGGGAAGCATAAAAGATTTTAAAATATTTAAAAATAATGGAAATAGGTAGGAAAAGAAAAATCTATATAAATTATTGGAAAAAAAAGGAAGGGGGAAACAGAAAGGGGGTGGGGATGAGGGAGGGAGCTCACGACCTAAAGTTGTTGAATTCAATATTCAGTCCGGAAGGCTGTAAAGTGCCTAGCCGGAAGATGAGGTGTTGTTCCTCCAGTTTGCGTTGCGCTTCACTGGAACAATGCAGCAAGCCAAGGACAGACATGTGGGCAAGAGAGCAGGGTGGAGTGTTAAAATGGCAAGCGACAGGGAGGTTTGGGTCATTCTTGCGGACAGACCGCAGGTGTTCTGCAAAGCGGTCGCCCAGTTTACGTTTGATCTCTCCAATGTAGAGGAGACCACACTGGGAGCAACGAATGCAGTAGACTAAGTTGGGGGAAATGCAAGTGAAATGCTGCTTCACTTTAAAGGAGTGTTTGGGCCCTTCGACGGTGAGGAACGAGGAAGTGAAAGGGCAGGTGTTGCATCTTTTGCGTGGGCATGGGGTGGTGCCATAGGAGGGGGTTGAGGAGTAGGGGGTGATGGAGGAGTGGACCAGGGTTTCCCGGAGGGAGCAAACCCTACGGAATACCGATAAGGGGGGTGAAGGGAAGATGTGTTTGGTGGTGGCATCATACTGGAATTGGCGGAAATCGTGGAGGATGATCCTTTGAATGCGGAGGCTGGTGGGGTGATAAGTGAGGACAAGGGGGACTGTATCATGTTTCTGGGAGGGAGGAGAAGGCGTGAGGGCGGATTTGCGGGAGATGGGTCGGACACGGTTGAGGGCCCTGTCAACGACCGTGGGTGGAAAACCTCGGTTAAGGAAGAAGGAGGACATGTCAGAGGAACTGTTTTTGAAGGTGGCATCATCGGAACAGATGCGACGGAGGCGAAGGAACTGAGAGAATGGGATGGAGTCCTTACAGGAAGTGGGGTGTGAGGAGCTGTAGTCGAGGTAGCTGTGGAAATCGATGGGTTTGTAATGGATATTGGTGGACAGTCTATCACCAGAGATTGAGACAGAGAGGTCAAGGAAGGGAAGGGAAGTGTCAGAAAATGATGGAGGACCTTCCCCTCTCCGATGCTGAACGTTCAGTGCTCAGCAAAGGACTTAGTTTCATACCCTTACTCCCTCACCTCAATGAATTTCAGGCTCGGCATGATGCTGAACTCTTCTTCCGCCGTCTTCGTCTCCGGGCTCACTTCTTAGGGCAGGAGTCCTCTCCCAGTTCAACGGATCCTTTTACCCATCTCCAATATTCTCCCTCCACCTGGACCACTCCCTCTGGATTCTTACCTTCTCTTGATCTTTTCATTGAGAACTGTCGGCGCGACATTAGTCGTCTCAATTTCTCTGCTCCTCTCACCCATTCTAACCTGTCTCTCTCTGAACTTACTGCACTCCATTCTCTCAGGTCCAACCCTGACATTGTCATCAAACCCGCTGACAAGGGTGGTGCTGTTGTTGTCTGGCGCACTGACGTCTACCTCGCGGAGGCTGAGCGTCAACAACAGACACTTCCTCCTACCTCTCCCTGGACAATGACCCCACCACTGAACATCAAGCCATTGTTTCCAAGACTGTCACTGACCTCATCTCTTCTGGGGATCTTCCCCCCACAGCTTCCAACCTGATAGTCGCCCAACCTCGGACGGCCCGCTTCTATCTCCTACCCAAAATCCACAAACAGAACTGCCCCGGTAGACCGATCGTCTCAGCTTGCTCCTGCCCCACAGAACTCATTTCTCGTTATCTTGACTCCCTTCTCTCTCCCCTTGTCCAGTCCCTTCCCACCTACATCCGTGATTCCTCTGACACCTTACGTCACATCAACAATTTCCAGTTCCCTGGCCCCAACCACTTCCTCTTCACCATGGACGTCCAATCCGTCTACAACTCCATCCCCCAACAGGATGGTCTGAGGGCCCTTAGCTTCTTCCTCGAACAGAGGCCCGAAGAATCCCCATCCACCACTACTCTCCTCCGTCTGGCTGAACTTGTTCTCACGCTGAACAATTTCTCCTTCAACTCCTCTCACCTCCTCCAAATAAAAGGTGTGGCTATGGGTACCCGCATGGGCCCCAGCTATGCCTGTCTCTTTATGGGGTATGTGGAACATTCCTTGTTCCAGTCCTACTCCGGCACCCTTCCACAACTCTTTCTCCAGTACATCGATGATTACTTCGGTGCCGCTTCATGCTCTCGTCGGGACTTGGAAAAATTTATTAATTTTGCTTCCAATCTCCACCCCTCCATCATTTTCACGTGGTCCATCTCTGACACTTCCCTTCCCTTCCTTGACCTCTCTGTCTCAATCTCTGGTGATAGACTGTCCACCAATATCCATTACAAACCCACCGACTCCCACAGCTACCTCGACTACAGCTCCTCACACCACGCTTCCTGTAAGGACTCCATCCCATTCTCTCAGTTCCTTTGCCTCCGTCGCATCTGTTCCAATGATGCCACCTTCAAAAACAGTTCCTCTGACATCTCCTCCTTCTTCCTTAACCGAGGTTTTCCACCCACGGTCGTTGACAGGGCCCTCAACCGTGTCTGACCCATCTCCCGCGCATCCACCCTCACGCCTTCTCCTCCCTCCCAGAAACATGATATGGTCCCCCTTGTCCTCACTTATCACCCCACCAGCCTCCGCATTCAAAGGGTCATCCTCCGCCATTTCCGCCAACTCCAGTATGATGCCACCACCAAACACATCTTCCCTTCAACCCCCTTATCGGCATTCCGTAGGGTTTGCTCCCTCCGGGAAACCCTGGTCCACTCCTCCATCACCCCCTACTCCTCAACCCCCTCCTATGGCACCACCCCATGCCCACGCAAAAGATGCAACACCTGCCCTTTCACTTACTCTTTCCTCACCGTCCAAGGGCCCAAACACTCCTTTCAAGTGAAGCAGCATTTCACTTGCATTTCCCCCAACTTAGTCCACTGCATTCGTTGCTCCCAATGTGGTCTCCTCTACATTGGAGAGACCAAACGTAAACTGGGCGACCACTTTGCAGAACACCTGCGGTCTGTCCGCAAGAATGACCCAAACCTCCCTGTCGCTTGCCATTTTAACACTCCACCCTGCTCTCTTGCCAACATGTCTGTCCTTGGCTTGCTGCATTGCTCCAGTGAAGCCCAACGCAAACTGGAGGAACAACACCTCATCTTCCAACTAGGCACTTTACAGCCTTCCGGACTGAATATTGAATTCAACAACTTTAGATCTTGAGCTCCCTCCCTCATCCCCACCCCCTTTCTGTTTCCCCCTTCCTTTTTTTCCCAATAACTTATATAGATTTTTCTTTTCCCACCTATTTCCATTATTTTTAAATATTTTAAAATCTTTTATGCTCCCCCCACCCCCACAAGAGCTATACCTTGAGTGCCCTACCATCCATTCTTAATTAGCACAATTCGTTTAGATAATATCACCAACTTTAACACCTATGTGTTCTTTTGTTCTATTGTTGTTGACATCTTTTGATGATCTGCTTCTATCACTGCTTGTTTGTCCCTACAACAACATCCCCCCTCCACTTCTCTGTCTCTCTATCTCTCCGTCCCCCACACACACACCTTAAACCAGCTTATATTTCAACTCTTTCTCGGACTCGAACTCAAGTTCTGTCGAAGGGTCATGATGACTTGAAACGTCAACTCTTTTCTTCTCCGCTGATGCTGCCAGACCAGCTGAGTTTTTCCAGGTAATTCTGTTTTTGTTTAAGAAACAGAAAGTTGTGATAGTAGGAGATTTTAACTTTCCACATATTGACTGGGACTCCCATAGTGTAAAAGGGCTGGATGGCTTGGAGTTTGTCAAATGTGTTCAGGAAATGTTTTCGAAATCAATATATAGATGTACCAATGAGAGAGGATGCAATACTTGATCTCCTATTAGGGAACCAGACAGGTCAGGTGACAGAAGTATGTGTAGGCGAACATTTTGAGTTCAGTGACCACAATGTCATTAGTTTTAAGTTAATTATGGATAAGGATAGGTCCTCGAGTTGAGATTCTAAACTGGAGAAAGGCCAATTTTGTGGAAATGAGAAAGGATCTAGGAAGAGTGGATTGGCATAAGTTGTTTGCTGGAAAGGATGTGTTCAGTAAGTGGAAGGCATTCAAAGGCGAAATTTTGAGAGTGCAGAGTTTGCATGTTCCTGTCAGGATTAAAGGCAAAGTTAACAGGCAAAGGGAACCTTGGTTTTCAAGGGATATTGGTGATCTGGTTAAGAAGAAGATAGAGGTGTATAGCAGGTATAGGCAACAAGGAGCAAATGAGGTACTTGTAAAGTATAGAAAATGTAAGAAAATACTAAAGAAGGAAATCAGGAAGGCAAAAAGAAGACATGAGGTTGCTTTGGCAGATAATGTGAAGGTAAACCCGAAGGGTTTCTACAAGTATATTAAGAGTAAAAGGATAGTAAGGGACACAGTTGGTCCCCTTGAAGATCAGAGTGGTCGTCTATGTGTGGAGCCGCACGAAATGGGGGAGGTCTTTAACAGTTTTTTTGCATCAGTATTTACTCAGGAAACTGGCATAGTGTATAAGGAAGGAAGGGAAACAAGCAGTAGTGTCATGGAACATATAGAGATTAAAGAGGAGGAGGTGCTTGCTGCCTTACAGCAAATAAAGGTAGATAAATCCCCCGGGCCTGACATGATATTCCCTCGGACCTTGAGGGGGACTAGTGTAGAAATTGCAGGGGCCCTGGCAGAAATATTTAAAATGTCCTTAGCCATGGGTAAGGTGCTGGAGGATTGGAGGGTAGCTCATGTTGTGCCGTTGATTAAAAAGGACCCAAAAATAAACCAGGTAATTACAGGCCAGTGAGCCTGACATCAGCAGTAGGTAAATTATTGGAAGGTGTTCTGAGAGATCGGATATACAATTATTTGGACAGCCAAGGGCTGATTAAGGATAGTCAGCATGACTTTGTGCGTGGTAGGTCGTGTTTAACAAACCTTGTAGAGTTTTTCGAGGAGGTTACCAAGAAAGTAGATGAAGGAAAGACTGTGGATGTTGTCTACATGGACTTTAGTAAGGCCTTTGACAAGGTCCCACATGGGAGGCTAGTTCAGAAGGTTCAGACACTTGGTATCCATGGAGCGGTTATAAACTGAATTCGAAATTGGCTGTGTGGGAGAAGACAGAGAGTGGTAGTGGATGATTGCTTCTCAGATTGGAGGTCTGTGACTAGTGGTGTGCCTCAGGGATCTGTGCTGGGATCATTGTTGCTTGTTGTCTATATCAATGATTTGGATGATAATGTGGTAAATTGGATCAGCAAGTTTGCTGATGACACTAAGATTGGAGCCGTTACGGACAGCAAGGAAGGCTTTCAAAGCTTGCAGAGGGATCTGGACCAACTGGAAAAATGGGCCAGAAAATGGCAGATGGAACTTAATGCGGAATAGTGTGAGGTGTTGAATTTTGGAAGGACAAACCAAGGTAGGACATACACAGGAAATGGTAGGGCACTGAGGAGTGTGGAGGAACAAAGGGATCTGGGAGTTCAGATACATAATTCCCTGAAAGTGGCGTCACAGGTAGACAGGGTTGTAAAGAAAGCTTTTGGCATACTGGCCTTCATAAATCAAAGTATTGAGTATAGGAGTTGGGATGTAATGGTGAGGTTGTATAAGACATTGGTGAGGCCAAGTTTGGAGTATTGTGTGCAGTTCTAGTCGCCTAACTACAGGAAGGATATCAGTAAGATTGAGAGAGTGCAGAGAAGATTTACTAGGATGTTGCCGGGTCTTAAGGAGTTGAGTTACAGGGAAAGATTCAACAGGTTAGGACTTTATTCCTTGGAGCATGGAAGGATGAGGGGAGATTTGATAGAAGTTTACAAAATTATGAGGGGTATAGACAGAGTAAATGAGAGTAGACTCTTTCCACTTAGACTAGGAGAGATAAACGCAAGAGGACATGGCTTTAGAGTAAAAGGGGAAAGGTTTAGGGGGAACATTAGGGGGAACTTCTTCACTCAGAGAGTGGAACGAGCTGCCATCTGACATGGTAAGTGTGGGCTCACTCTTAAGTTTTAAGAATAAATTGGATCGATATATGGATGGGAGAGGTCTGAGGGGTTATGGACTGGGTGCAGGTCAATGGGATTAGCGGAATAATATATCGGCACAGTCTGGAAGGGCTGAATGGCCTGTTTTCTGTGCTGCAGTGTTCCATGGTTCTAAACAGATACACACTCACTAACGCACACTCGAACAGATACACACACACACTCGAACAGATACATACACACACACTCACTCAAAAAGATACACATACACACACACGCTCAATCAAACAGATACACTCTCACTAACGCACACTCATTCAAACAGATACACACACACACTCAAACAGATACATACACACACTCACTCAAACAGATACACACTCACACACGCTCAATCAAACAGATACACACTCACTAACGCACACTCACTCAAACAGATACACACTCACACACTCAAAACAGATACACACACACACACTCACTCAGATACACACTCACACACACTCACTCAAACAGATACACACTCACACATGCTCACTCAAACAGATCCACACTCACACACACTCAAAAAGATACACACACACACACACTCACTCAAACACATACACACACACTCACTCAAACAGATACACACTCACTCAAACAGATACACACTCACTCACTCAAACACATACACACACACTCACTCAAACAGATACACATTCACTCACACACACACTCAAACAGATACACACTCACTCACACATACCCTGAAACAGATATACACTCACTCACACACACATCCTCAAACAGATACACACTCACACACACACACCCACAAACAGATACACACTCACTCAGACACACCCTGAAACAGATACACAGAGATAGTGAGGGGGGGGTGGGGTATAGGGACTGGAGGAGGTTGCAGAGATAGTGAGGGGTGTAGGGGCTGGAGGAGGTTACAGAGATAGTGAGGGGTATAGGGGCTGGAGGAGGTTACAGAGATAGTGAGGGGTGTAGGGGCTGGAGGAGGTTACAGAGATAGTGAGGGGTGTAGGGGCTGGAGGAGGTTACAGAGATAGTGAGGAGTGTAGGGGCTGGAGGAGGTTACAGAGTTAGGGAGGGTTGTCGGTGTTTGAATGGTTCTCAGTTGCTCCTCTGTTTCGTGTTGATTATAATTCAGTCCCTTTGTGGTTTTATCTCTCCCGTTGTTTGAGTTTTGGGTTGTGTATCTGTAAGATTTGTTTGAAATGTCTCTCTCTTCACACCCACTTTCGGAGGGGGCTCCCTGTTTGCTTTAGTCACCCTCTCTCTGGAGGCCGGACTCACATTTTAAAGCAGGTTCCTGTCCAATTTTTAAACAAATGAAAAATAAGGAAACATTTTTGTGACAATATCAATTTGATATTTTGTTCACATGTTTCTCAACAATTATTTACACAACAGAACAGTTGATGCAGAAGAAGAAAGATTGACCCAAACACAAAGATTCCCACAGCCCAAAATCCCCACAGGGTCAACAAACCCCCAACCCAACTCTCACCCCTTCACCCTCCAACTCAACCCGCACCCCCCAACCCCACCCTCACCACCCAACCCGAACCCTCACCCCCAACCTGACCCTCACCCCCAACCCGACCCTCAAACACCCTCACACCCCAACCCGACCCTTACCCCCAACCCGACCCTCACCCACCTCACCCTCTAAAACGACCCTCACCCACCCTCACACCCCAACCCAACCCTCACCCACCCTCACCCCCCAACCCGACCCTCACCTCCAACCTGACCCTCACCCTCCAACCTGACCCTCACTCCCCAACCTGACCCTCACCCCCAACCTGACCCTCACCCTCCAACCTGACCCTCACCCCCCAACCTGACCCTCACCCCCCAACTTGACACTCACCCACCCTCACCCCCCAACCTGACCCTCACCCACCCTCACACCTCTAACCCCCGAACCGACCCTCACCCACCCTCAATCCCAACCCAACCCTCCCCCACCCACCCTCCCAAATCTGACCCACATCCACCCACCTTCCCAACCCGACCCACACCCACCCTCCTTCCCGAACCTGACCCTCCCCCACCCTCCCGAACATGCCCCACCCACCTTAAACTCCCTTCCATCCTCACCCACTCCCACCCAACCCAACCCGACCCTCCCCCAACCAACCCAACCTTCCCCACTCACCTCAAACCCCCTCCCAACCTGACCCACCCCCACCCAACCAGAACCAACCCTCCCACACCCACCACAAACCCTGCTCGGCTGTGGGGACTCTGCTCCGCTGTGGGGAAGCTGCTCCACTGTGGGGAAGCTGCTCCGCTGTGGGTAAGCTGCTTTGCTGTGGGGAAGCTGCTCCACTGTGGGGAAGCTGCTTTGCTGTGGGGAAGCTGCTCCACTGTGGGGAAGCTGCTCCGCTGTGGGTAAGCTGCTTTGCTGTGGGGAAGCTGCTCTGCTGTGGGGAAGCTGCTTTGCTGTGGGGAAGCTGCTCCACTGTGGGGAAGCTGCTTTGCTGTGGCGAAGCTGCTCCACTGTGGGGAAGCTGCTTTGCTGTGGGGAAGCTGCTTTGCTGTGCGGAAGCTGCTCCACTGTGGGGAAGCTGCTCCGCTTTGGGGAAGCTGCTTTGCTGTGGGGAAGCTGCTCCACTGTGGGGAAGCTGCTCCGCTTTGGGGAAGCTGCTTTGCTGTGGGGAAGCTGCTTTGCTGTGGGGAAGCTGCTTTGCTGTGGGGAAGTTGCTTTGCTGTGGGGAAGCTGCTTTGCTGTGGGGAAGCTGCTCCGCTGTGGGGAAGCTGCTTTGCTGTGGAGAAGCTGCTCCGCTGTGGGGAAGCTGCTTTGCTGTGGGGAAGCTGCTTTGCTGTGGGGAAGCTGCTTTGCTGTGGGGAATCTGCTCTGCTGTGGGGAAGCTGCTTTGCTGTGGGGAAGCTGCTTTGCTGTGGGGAAGCTGCTTTGCTGTGGGGAAGCTGCTCCGCTGTGGGGAAGCTGCTTTGCTGTGGGGAAGCTGCTTTGCTGTGGGGAAGCTGCTTTGCTGTGGGGAAGCTGCTCCGCTGTGGGGAAGCTGCTTTGCTGTGGGGAAGCTGCTTTGCTGTGGGGAAGCTGCTTTGCTGTGGGGAAGCTGCTCCGCTGTGGGGAAGCTGCTCCGCTGTGGGTAAGCTGCTTTGCTGTGGGGAAGCTGCTCTGCTGTGGGGAAGCTGCTTTGCTGTGGGGAAGCTGCTCCACTGTGGGGAAGCTGCTTTGCTGTGGCGAAGCTGCTCCACTGTGGGGAAGCTGCTTTGCTGTGGGGAAGCTGCTTTGCTGTGCGGAAGCTGCTCCACTGTGGGGAAGCTGCTCCGCTTTGGGGAAGCTGCTTTGCTGTGGGGAAGCTGCTCCACTGTGGGGAAGCTGCTCCGCTTTGGGGAAGCTGCTTTGCTGTGGGGAAGCTGCTTTGCTGTGGGGAAGCTGCTCCGCTGTGGGGAAGCTGCTCTGCTTTGGGGAAGCTGCTTTGCTGTGGGGAAGCTGCTTTGCTGTGGGGAAGTTGCTTTGCTGTGGGGAAGCTGCTTTGCTGTGGGGAAGCTGCTTTGCTGTGGGGAAGCTGCTCCGCTGTGGGGAAGCTGCTTTGCTGTGGAGAAGCTGCTCCGCTGTGGGGAAGCTGCTTTGCTGTGGGGAAGCTGCTTTGCTGTGGGGAAGCTGCTTTGCTGTGGGGAATCTGCTCTGCTGTGGGGAAGCTGCTTTGCTGTGGGGAAGCTGCTTTGCTGTGGGGAAGCTGCTTTGCTGTGGGGAAGCTGCTCCGCTGTGGGGAAGCTGCTTTGCTGTGGGGAAGCTGCTTTGCTGTGGGGAAGCTGCTTTGCTGTGGGGAAGCTGCTTTGCTGTGGGGAAGCTGCTCCGCTGTGGGGAAGCTGCTTTGCTGTGGGGAAGCTGCTTTGCTGTGGGGAAGCTGCTTTGCTGTGGGGAAGCTGCTTTGCTGTGGGGAAGCTGCTTTGCTGTGGGAATGTGCCAAAGGTGTGAGGACAATTGTCAAGACGATCAGAATATGAAGCGGGGTTTCAAACCACTGGGAGAGACCTCGGCAACTGACAGGAATGTGGGAGATGATCCGGAGTTAGATGGGGAATCATTTCCATTATCAGGTCAGGAATAGGTCAAATCCCGGGCTTTGCGAGCCTGATGGGCTTTGTAGCTGCGCATGGATCTCACACTGGAGACACGGCTAACAGGAGGTGGGGAATCTTCCCTAAGACACAGAGAGAGAGAGAGATGATTAGACTCAGAGCATGGACAGTGCAGAGCGAGCTTTACTCTGTATCTAACCCTGTGCTGTACCTGTCCTGGGAGTGTTTGATGGGGACAGTGTAGAGCGAGCTTTACTCTGTATCTAACCCTGTGCTGTACCTGTCCTGGGAGTGTTTGATGGGGACAGTGTAGAGGGAGCTTTACTCTGTATCTAACCCTGTGCTGTACCTGTCCTGGGAGTGTTTGATGGGGACAGTGTAGAGGGAGCTTTACTCTGTATCTAACCCCGTGCTGTACCTATCCTGGGAGTGTTTGATGGGGACAGTGTAGAGGGGATTTACTCTGTATCTAACCCCGTGCTGTACCTGTCCTGGGAGTGTTTGATGGGGACAGTGTAGAGGGGATTTACTCTGTATTTATCCCTTTATTTGGCGAGTTACCTGATGTCGAACGGCCGATCTTTGTTGGGACGATGTCTCCGACAGCAGCAACAGAGCAGCCAGAGCAGCAGCATCAGAAGGAGCAGAGCGAGAAGGGCACCCAATACAGCCCCAATGATCATCCCCGCTTTACTGTCCCCTGGAGACACAGGTAATGGCAGAGTGGGGGAGAGAGGGAGAGAGAGGGAGAGGGGGTGGGAAGGGGGAGAGTGAGAGGGGGAATGAAGGGGGAGTGAGAGGGACGTTAAGACAGGGGAAAGGATGGATGGGAGAGAGAGAGAGGAGGAGGGAAGCGGAGAGAGTGGGAGGGAGGGAGAGGGAGGGAGAGGTGGGGGAGAGATGGAGGGAGAGGGAGGGGTAGATAGGGAGGGGGAGGAAGGAGGAGGGAGGGGGAGAGAGGGTTCGGGAGGTAGGGGGAGGGGGAGAGAGGGAGGTGAAGGGAGGAGGGGGAGAGAGGGAGAGGGCAGGAGGGAGAGTGGGAAAGGGAAGAGAGGCAGAGAGAGGGGATACAGAGAGGGATGGAGGGAGGGAGATGGAGAGGCAGGGGGAGAGAGGGATTGGGAGAGGGACAGAGAGGGAGGGAGAGGGATGGAGGGAGAGGGAGGAAAGCAGAGGGGGGTAGAGGGAGGGAGGGAGAGGGGGAAGGAGGGAGGGAGAGGGGGAAGGAGGGAAGGAGAGGGGGAAGGAAGGAGGGAGAGAGGGAAGGAGGGAGGGAGTGAGGGAAGGAGGGAGGGAGAGGGAAAGGAGGGAGGGAGAGGGGGAAGGAGGGACGGAGTGAGGGAAGGAGAGAAGGAGAGGGGAAGGAGGGAGGGAGAGGGGGCAGGAGGGAGGGAGTGGGGGAAGGAGGGAGGGAGAGGGGGAAGGAGGGAGGGAGAGGGGGAAGGAGGGAGGGAGAGGGGGACGTCAGTCTCTTTGCTCAAATATTTTACTCCCTATGAAACTCTCCCCTTCCCATCTCTCCTTCCCTCTCTCTCTCTCTCACTGTCACCTTTCTCCCTCCCTCTCCATCTCCC